>NC_056726.1:1098335457-1098337957 GCF_019279795.1 Protopterus annectens
GTTCCCGGGATCCAAGGTGGATCCCCCCTTGTGGAGTGGGATAACTTTAGCTGTGCACCACTCAGTGGGCATGAAGCCTGAGGTTAGGCTATGATTAAACATGACACTTAGGTGGGGTGCCAGTTCATTTTGTAGTTCATGTAGTACACAGCCTGGGATGTCATCTGGTCCCATGGATGCTATATTTTTTTAGCTTTAGAGAGTGCGGTTTCTACCTGTGTGGCCGTGATTACCAGAATTTGGCAATCTTTTGGTATTGAGATGGGCCCTTTAGGGGGTGAGGGGGCTGAAGCTGGCACTAAATCGATCTGCCAGGGTATTGGCAATATCCTTGGGATCAGTATATTTAATGCCATTCTGTTGTAGCTGAGAGCAGATCTGAGCATTGCCATTTAGATTCTTGACATAACTATGGAATGCCTTATGGTTGTATTTGGAATCTTTGGCAATTTTATTTTCGTAACTAGCTTTTGAGGATTTTATGAGGGATCTAAACTTCTTACTGAGGCTGGTGAGGGAGTTTTTTGCATTCTGGGATTTTCCTCTTTTCTGCAACAGTTTCTTCCTTCTGTTGTACAGTTTGTTTATAGCAGGGGGACCACCAGATTGGCTTCCTTTTTTTGGAGAAGAGGATCTTGGTTCTATTTGTGATGGCACGATTCATGCATGAGTGGATGTGCTCATATAGTGCCTTAGTGTAGGATTCTGCAGTCGAACTGTCAGATCCCATCTGCATAGGTATTGTGAAGTTTGTCACTTCTGACTTCAGTTGCATGAAGTTGGCTTTGGAGAAGTTTTTTAAGTAGGTTTCTTTACTTGGGAGTGGGAGTGGGATGTGGATGTCAAGGGTGATTTGCTTATAGTCAGACCTGACCAATGAGGGGGTGGCCACTGCTGTGGAGCATCTATCTCCCATGTTGGTAATGACCATGTCTAGGATATTTGAGCCCCTGGTGGGACAATGGATTAGTTCATCCAGGGTGTTGGAATTTCTGAATTCCAAGAACCATTGGGAAAAGGAGTTGGTACCCGAGTAGTTTTCTCAGTTAATGTCAGGGTGGTTGAAATCACCCAGTATTAGGATGTTTCGTTGTATCTTAATATTTTCCAGTATGTTTAGAAAGGTTTAGTGAGAATCTTGGGGCATGGTGGGGGATCTGTAGCAAGCTACAATTTGGATTGCAGTCTTACCTATTGTTAGTTGCACCTGGAGAATTTCAGATGCATTGTATTGAGCAACTAGCCTGGAGGTGTGAATATCCTTGGTGAATATGGACACTCCTCCACCTTTAATGTTTCAGTCATGGTTTTGTGGCCGAAAAGTGTGGTAAGAGTTGTAGCCTGGTATTGCAGGGGTGCTCTCTGGAGCCTTGAACCAGGTCTCAGTTACTGCACAGATATCGATGTTCTCCATTTTTAAGAGTGCCTCAAGAGAGTGCATTTTGAGGTTTAGACTTCTAGCATTGAGTAGCATTACCTTCTGATTTTGCATGCTTGTATCTGTTATGGTGGTGGTTTTATCCTTTGAACCTTGCTGAAAAAAGGCACTATAGGGGTGGCAAGAGCTTTAGCCAGTAACCTGAAACCCAGGGGTGAAAGGTGCAGACCATCTATGGCAATGCATCGTGGTTTGTTGATCATGTCTTCCCAGGCAGACAAATACTGGATCCCCTTTGAATGACACCAGAAGCTTAGCCAATTGTTGAAGTCAATCATTTTGTCCTTATACTGTGGTATCATTCTGGGTGAGGGCAGGATGCTACTCAGGGCTAGGGTCATACCTGCCTGGGCCACATGATCCAAGAGCTCTTCTATGTCTCTTTTCATGTAGTCCAGGGAGGTATGTGCCAAGTCATTCACTCCAGCATGGAAAATGACAGAGTCGTATTTGTACTTGTTGTGGAGTGACTTGAGTGCATGCATTATGTGGCGGATCCTGGCACCCGACAGGCAGCTGACTGTAATTTTCTCCTTGTTCAGCCCTGTGAGTGGGACATCAGTGTTCCTGACTATAGAGTCACCTATGACTAAAGTGTTGGGTACATTGTCTTGCCTTAGGGGCTGTTGTTGGGTGGCACACTGGTGTTGTGAGCTATGTGTCACTTTGGTTGTGACCGGTGTTTGTTTGCGTTTCAGCTTTGGAGGTCCTTGTTGCTTGGGCAGTTTAATGTTAAGAGCCTCTGCATATGTGGGTTTAGTGTTGCTATGTCTGGGTGTTGATGGTGTGGGTTTTGAAGGGCTATGAGTTGCTAGAGGTGTAGTGCAGGTGTTAACCTTCTCCTCTTGGCTGTCTAGCACAATCTTGGCTGGAGAGAGCTTTGCTTCCAGTTTGGCAATGGAACTGCATCTCTCGCAGGTTGTAGTGTTGAATGGTAGGAGGAGAGGATTGTCTGTGTACATGCAGTTGCCGCATTGCCCCAGTATGCCTGGATTCACCATGTGGACAGGAGAAATCACCAAAAGCTGACCCTTGGACATACCTGTTTAGGTGCTTTTTATG
>NC_056726.1:1098342957-1098350457 GCF_019279795.1 Protopterus annectens
TCCTTTGAAGGCAGAGGCATTCCTGATGCATGCAGCTGTAACACAGTGTGACACAGTGTGTCTGTGTGTGTGTGTGTGTGTGTGTGTGTGTGTGTGTGTGTGTGTGTGTGTGTGTATGTGATCAGTCTGTCTCCTCTCTGCTCACATTTTATGTAGAGAACATTTTGAGTTTTCTGCATGTGTATAAGAATTGTGTGCATACATATCCAAACCCCATAAAACCACCCATTCAGAACTTTATTTTTAATACATCTAAAAAGCTGTTATGCTATTTTATGTCATTTCATATCAGGTATACAAGTAAGTGCTAGGCTAGCTGCCCTTGCAGTCCATTTTAAGTCTATCCAATTGCTCTTCAGGGGTGAGAATCAAATGTTGTACTCCATGCCTGAAAGGCAGACACCTTAGCCATTATGCCAACCTCCCATCCTAAACAAAATCCGGGTAAGTGACTTCCTCAAGGTCACACAGTAGTCAGTTGAGGTAATCAAACCCTGTACCACAGGATCTTTAGCTTGGAACTTTAACCTCAGTGGAGTCTCTTTTATTTATTATTTATTTTAGCCTCACTCTTTGTGATTTTTACTCATCCTGTTTGCATTTATTAATTTGTTTATATATTCAATAGCTACTTAGGCATAAGCACTTAAATAAAGATTAAAGATTACAGTCTTAATACAAATAGCTACCTGCAGCAGTTTTTCTACATATACAAGAACTACAAGTTACCCAACAGCAGCACCAATGCCCCACACTGTTGGAGCATCTCACAGATCATATGATCATATGCATTTTTCAAGTCCACAAACTGCTTGCAGGTAATATTGACAAATTCCCTAAACTGTTTCAATATTTATTTTATTTAGTTATCATTTGTTGACCAGATTAACTTTATGCTAGTAGCCTCTTTTTACAGGAGACCCAGGATGATATTTACACTACTGAGGTAAATTTGGTCAGTGATTTTATTGTTTTTCCCTTTCAGTTCTACAGAACAGACTGCCATGTACGCGGAATTTGTGACTTGTGGCTGGAACATCTTTGGAAACGATGTGGTTACAGCATTTGACCTTTCATCATTTAAAAACATTTGCGACCTTGGAGGTAAATACTCTCAAATTATTTGTGAAATGCTGTGAGGTAATTAGTGTTATGTTGTAGGATATATATTATACAACTATGCACACAACTTGTTGAAACATGGTACAAAATATTCACTGAGAGGAGCACTGGTACATTTTTACTGATTATAACTAATACTGTGAAAGTTTTACTATGGTTATAAATCATTTACATCTATAAACATTTAGTTGAAAACTGCATGCCAAACACGCAGACTTATTGCATGGATTGCTGAGACCATTCAGTAAACATTCTGGATATACACCAACTGCGGAATAGTCTCACTGTTAAATTATCAGACTACCAAGTCAAATGAAGTCAAACAGTAAAGCAGCACTCAGTTTATTCACAGATCACAGGATAAAGCTTCCAGGTAACACCCTTCATCAGTATACCAGTACCATATTAAACACAGTTTAAATAATCATTGCATTAAAACACATGACACAACCATCCAATAGAAAACCAGTTTCAGTCAGTTAACCAGCCTTATAATACTTAAAGACATATTATTAAATATGGCATTCAAATAAAATGTCAAACATTTCACCAACATTTTTTTATATATGTAAAACTGTCACTAATATTGCTTTTGTTTAGCCACCAATATGGGCTTTATACTAACCAAATTATTAAGATCTGGGCATCTATCTACCTCTAGCATGGTTATCCATTTATATTCAGCTATATCTAACCTGTTATTAACGTCCCCACCTCTCATGTCTAAATGTAATACCTGCAGAACTTTAAATTTAAATTTATGCATTGGCCCTTTGTCGATTAGATGCTTAGCTAATGCATTAGTCATAACCATTCTTCTCACCTCTGATTTGTGCTCAATTATACAATCTTTCAAATGCCTAGAGCATTTACCTACATAGAAACTTTCACATCCCAGGCAGGTAGCCGGATATACTACTATCAGTTCAGTGTTACAGGTTGCATGACATTCCATCTTATATATTTCCTTACTTACAGGATGTTTATACTCTGTGTCACTGCATATATCTTTACAGCAGCTACAATTATAGCATGGCACAGTCCCATATATGTACAGAATGTTTTGAAGCAATATTTACCATTATGGCCTAGTTATCAAAAAGATACCAGAGACTTTTTGAAGAAACTTTATGAATGGTATAGATATAGAAAAATTAATGATACATATTTGCTGGTAACTCCTGACATAAATTCACTGTTTACAGTAATATCAAATGAGCATGGTATAAATGCTCTGCGAGAATTCCTATGCATGAAGATGAGAACGAATGGAATACGTATAGAAACTACATGTTGTATGATAGAAATGGTTCTAACAAATAATGTCTTAAATCAGCTTAAATCTTAACAATGACCCACATATAAAATCTTGCCCTATATTTGTCCTGTTTAGCAAGCCTTTGACTTTGTGCTTTATGTATGGCTGTGAGGATTTTACAACATATATATTTATCCATATCTATATATCTATCTATATACATATATATATCTATATCTATATCTATCTATCTATCTATATATATATATATAGGTTCATAGGTTCATAGGTTCATACTAGGCTATCTGCCCTGGGGCATTTATAAGCCTAGCCCGATTGTGTTTGGCTTACGCCACCCCTTGATTTGAGTATACTGTGCCCTTTTTAAAGTTTAGTTTACTGTGTCTCTGTCTAATAGTGACATGGAAGTAATCCCTGGGACAAACCTATGATCCCCCATCCACTCATCAAGATTCTTCTTGAAGAGAGTCAGTGAGGTGCTCTGCCTGACATGAATTGGAATTCTATTCCAGAGCGAAGGGAGCCTCTGGGTTATGAATCTGTCCCTCCAGCATGTTCTATTTATTTCTGTGCTGAGGTTCTAATCCCTCGAGTGCGTGGCTCTAAGGGATTTAGATTTACTGAGGTGGAGCATGTCCATTAATTCTGGGTTGGACATAGCTTTATATGTCAGGCATAGATCGCCTCGAAGTAGGCGGTATGCAACTGAGTAGAGCTGGAGTTTTTTTAACTGAGCAGCATATGGCATCTGTTTGAGTCCCTTGATCCTCCTGGTGAGGTACTTTTGGGGTCTTTCTAATTGCTGCAGGTGTCGGGTAAGGTACATCCCAAAGGGGCATTGTATTCTATGATGGGCCTGATGAGGGATGAATAAAGGGGCACAATTACCTCTCTTGATCTAGATGTGAATCCTTTCATGATGAGGTGGGCTATGTAGAAGGTCTTTCTAACTACTTTGGCAATGTGGTTGTCAAAGGAGAGATTGCTATCAACTTGGGTCCCCAGATCCCTAATTACTTTCTCTGTACTTAATGGGTTACCACCTATGTGGTAATTTGTGGGCACATTGTTTTTGCCAAAGGGTATGACTAGACACTTTTTGGCATTTAGCTTTAGACCATGGCTCTGGCACCAGTTATCCGTCTCTGTGAGACCTTTTTGAAGGATGCTTGTGTCAGCTGGAGAGTCGATTATGGTGCCCAGTTTGCAGTCATCTGCGAACTTGGTGAGCCATAGTCCTCCCACGTTTGCCTGTACCTCAGAAAAGTAAATACTGAACAAGAGAGGTCCCAGGACAGAACCTTGTGGGATGCCACTTGTGACCGGTTTCGAGTCTGACATGGCTCCAGCAACTCTGACTCTGTGGGTGGTGACGTGGTAAGCACTAGGTAGCCTATCTACCATGGGAAGAGTGGGTTTTGGCCCTGAAATTGTAGTTCATTGGCCATTTGGGCAGTTTTTCCATCTCTTTCAACTTTCTGGTTAAAAGCCTGCTTTGCGTTTGGTCCCCGCCTTTCCTATAACTAGTGTAATCCAGGAACAGATTTGCTGTATCCAGGACTGTTTGTAAACCTCTGAGCCCCCCAAGCCTTTCTGTGTTGGAAGGAAGCCTTCTAGCTTATCAGTGGGCATGGTAAGCTTTAGGTAGCCTATCTCCCACAAGAGGAGTGGCTCCTGGCCCAGAAATTGTAGCCATTAGCCGTTTGGGCAGTTTTTTTCCATCTCTTTCAAATTTCTGGTTTAAAAGCCGCACTTGCGCTTGTTTCCCACCTTTCCTGTAACTAGTCTAGTCCAGATACAGAGTCACTGTATCCAGGACTGTTGGTAAGCTTCTGAGCCCCGCAAGCCTTTCTGTATTGGAGGAAAGCCTTCTAGCTTATCAGTGGGAGTGGTAAGCACTAGGTAGCCGGTCTACCACGAGAGGAGAGGTTCTTGGCCCAGAAATTGTAGTTTATTAACCATTTGTACAGTTTGTCTGTCTCTTTCAACTTTCTGATTTAAAAGACCACATCTGGGCTTGTTTCCCATCTTTCCTGTAACTAACCTACTGGTAGCACTAGAAAGCCTTAAACTGTTACAAGCCTTCTAGCTTAGGAGAGAGACTATGGAGTGATTAAGTATCAGTTTTCTGTACTTTCTTGCTGTACTTAACTGTTTTCCACCTAAACGTAGATTTTCCAGTATTTCTTGTGATTTAAAAGCTTGTTTTTTTTCACATATTGTACTTATTTGACTGCCTGCCCTTTTAAAAAGTTGTTTTTGTTTAAATAATTTGTTTAACTGTTGTAGGCTACACACTAAAGTGTGATAGCCTTTTCTTATAGTTTGTAGCCGTTTAAAGCTGTTTTAAATGTATTTTTTACTGTTTTTGCCTTATCTTTTAAAAAAAATAAATAAATAAAATCCTTGTTTCCTGCCTTTCTAAGCTAGTATAGTCCAGTTTTCAGGCTAGTGCTGAAACCAGGGCTGTGATACTAGTTTCTGAGTTACCATACCTTACTTGGATAGAAGGAAGTTTCTCTGTTCACCGGTGAGAGAGGGGAGCTTTGAGCAACCTATCTGTCCCTGGAGGAGTGGTTCCAGCCCAGAAGTTAGTAGTTTATTGGCTATTTTGGGCTGATTTCTATCCCTTTTATTTCCCTACTATAAAAACCGCATTTGCATGGTTTTGCACACTGGGCAGTGCCGGTTAGCTACGGGTAAATTATTCCGGGTTCCACTAAGTCTCCTCTTCAGTTTTTCCCTTGAAACTAGTCTAACTCTCAACCTAAGCACTCAAAAAGCATCTTACAGCCCAGCACTTGCTCAGACCTAATAGCAAGCACTAATATACCCTGACACTGATTGCCCAGCAGTGCAAGGCTCTTTATTCACCCCCTCACCAACCAAGCGACTAAGCAGCTCACCCTACTATTCAGGCATGACCAAAGGGCAACTTCAGGTGCACTCTCCAGTCCAGCTGGTGAATCTGGGTATCATGAGGCAATGTTACAACTGCTTCATGTACACAGACAACCGTCTCCTCCTACCACAAAACACTAGCATATGCGAGAGATGCAATTATACAGCCAAACTGGAAGTTAAGCTGTCTCCACCAAAGACTGGGACAGACAGTCATAAGGAGAAGGTTAACACTTGCTCCACATCTCCAGCCGCACACAGACCTATTAAAACAGCACTGGCAAAAAATACACATAAATACACAAAATCATACTCGGAGGCTCTAAATAAAAACCTGCAAAAGCATCAGAGACCTCCAAAGCAGACACCCAAACAACCTGCACTTCCCGTCACAAACCATACAACACATAAAACACAAAATCAGTGTGCCACACAATCACAGCCCTTAAGGTGAACTAACATACCTAACACACTAGTAATAGGTGACTCTATAGTCAGGCACAGTGACGTCCCACTCACTAGGCTGGACAAGCAGAAGGTTACTGTTAGCTGCCTGTCAGGAGCCAGAATCCACCACATAACACAAGCACTCAGGTCACTCCAGAACAAGTGCAGATATGACCCTGTCATTGTTCATGTTGGTGTGAATGACCTGAGATGTACCTCCCTGAACTACATGAAAAGAGACATGGAAGAGCTCTCTGATTATGTAGCCCAGGCTGGTATGACCCTAACCCTGAGTAGCACCCTGCCTTCACCAAGAATGATACCTCAGTATAAAGAAAAAATTATCAATTTCAACAATTGGCTAAGCTTCTGGTGTCATTCAAAGGGGATCCGGTGTCTGTCAGCCTGGGATAACATGCTCGACAAGCCGCATTGCTTCGCAAGAGATGGCTTGCACCTGTCACCCCTAGACTTTCGAATACTGGCCAAGGCTCTTGCTGGCCACATAGTGTCTTTTTTAGGCAAGGCTAAAAAGTCAAACCCACCTCCGTAAACAGCACAATTAACAAAAAAACTGAGGGTTCTGCTACTCAACGCCAGGAGTTAAAATCTCAAAATGCATGTACTCGAAGAACTCCTCAGTATGGAGAACGTCAACATCTGTGCAGTAACTGAAACCTGGTTCAAGGCTCCAGAGACCACCCCAGCACTACCGGGCTACAACTCATACCACATGTTTTGGCCACAGAACACAGACCGAAACACAAAATGAGGGGGTGTATCCATATGCATCAAGGATACCTACACCTCCAGGTTAGTGGTGCAGCATGATACCTCTCAGAACATCCATGTGCAACTAACATCGGGCAAATCTGCAATGCAAATTGTGGCCTGTTACAGATCACCCTCCATGACCCAGGACCACCACTAAACCTTTCTGGAGACACTGGAAAACATGAAGGTCCTACCAAACACCCTGATATTGGGTGATTTCAATTACCCTACCATTCACTGGGAAAACTACTCGAGTACAAATTCCCAGGCCCGGTGCTTCCTGGAATTCATCAACTCAAATGCCCTGGATCAGCTGGTAAACTTCCCTACCAGAGGTGAAAACATATTGGACCTGGTCATCACCAACATGGGCGACAAGTGTTCCACACTGGAGGTCAACCTGTCACTGGTTAGATCAAACCATAAACTAATCACTCTGGATGTCCACACCCCACCACCACCCCAACTTAGGAAACCACAGTAAAAAATTTTCTAAAGCAAACTTCACCTTACTTAAGACAGAGTTGGTAAGTTTCAAAGCCCCCACACTAAAGGATAATGCTGCCCACGATGCAGAAACCTTTACAAATGCAGTCTATGAGCACCTACAAGGATGCATGGATCGTGCCATCCCTAGCAAAACCAAGACTCACTCCTCTAAGAGAAGGAAACCAGTTTGGTGGACCCCTGCAATAAACAGGCTATACAATAGAAGGAGGAAACTAGTTCAGAAAAAAAGCAAATCCCAAGAAGGAAAGAGATCTCTGATCAGTATCAGTAAAAAACTGAGGTCCCACATGAAATCATCCAAGACTAACTTCAAAAGAAAAATAGCCAAAGATTCAAAAGATAACCACAAAGCCTTCTTTAGCTATGTTAAGAATCTAAGTGTCAACTCGCAGATATGCTCTGAACTGGTGCAAAATAGCGCAAAATATACTGAACCTACTGATATCACCAGCATCCTGGCAGATAGA
>NC_056726.1:1098352957-1098592957 GCF_019279795.1 Protopterus annectens
TCCTTGCAGGAATTTTGTTTACATGCACAATCATATTTTTCATAATATCGATTTATTATTTATTATTCATTTATTGACTTTTGATTACCAGGAAAGTCAGACTGAGTAGCTGCCCATTTTCAGTGGAGGCCCAGTGAGAAAAACTCCAAAGTATTACAAGAATATTAAGAACAGTAATTTTACAATCTTCAAAACTAATGCAAAAAACATCTACAGTTTAAAGAATTAAACCAAATTAATCATAGAATGAAAACATTGGTTAAGAATAGATACAAGCTGTATGACAATGATTTAATATTTAGGCACATTTTTGCCAGTTTCTATAGAAAATAAAGGTAAATTAGTTTAATACAAACACGATTCCAGTATGAAGTCAGATTAAAAACAAGGTTATCACAAACTGAAGTAAGGAAATGCCTGAAGAAGGGGGAGTAAGGTGTGAATAAGTATTTCTTCACATTTAGGGATATAGTGTATCCTGGTGCTGAGCAAGAACAGAGCTAGCTTTTGGCTAAGATGTCTTTCAGAGTGGTTTAAAGATCTGCATGGAGGGTATTGACCTGATGGATACAGATAAGGAGTTCCAAGCCTTAGGACCATGGTATGAGTGCAGAAAATGTCCAGCAGATTTGATATGTTTGTGGAAAGAGAGGAGTTTTATTTATAATAATGAATCAAGGCTCCAGAGAGCACCCCTGCACTACTAGGCTATAACTCATACCACTTTTTGGCCATGTAACCTGGACTGAAACACCAAAGGCGGAGGTGTGCCCATATTCATTAAGGATATCCACTCCTCCTGGCTAGTTGCTCAGCATAATGCATCCGAGGTTATCCAAGTGCAACTAACTATTGGCAAAACTGCAATCCAAATTGTAGCTTGCTACAGATCCCCCACCATGCCCCAGGATTCCCACTCCTGTTTTCTTGATGTACTGGAAAATATTAGGGTTCAACCAAACACCCTAATAATGGGTGACTTCAACTACCCCACCATTAACTGGGAAAAATACTCGTGCACCAACTCCTTAGCTCAACGCTTTCTGGAATTCATAAACTCCAGTGCCATGGATCAGCTTATCCACACCCCCACCAGGGGCAACAATATCCTAGACATAGTCATTACCAACATGAGTGACCAGTGTTCCACACCTGAAGTCAGCTCCTTGTTGGTCCGATCCGACCATAAGCTAATTCCCCTTGATAGCCCCCCACCCCCCATTAAGGAAACCATGGTAAAAAATTTCTCCAAAGCCAACTTCAAGCTTCTTCAGACAAAAGTGGTGAATTTCATGACACCCATGCAGATGGACAATACAGTTACAACTGCTGAATCCTATACAAATGCACTCTATAAACACTCACACGAGTGCATGGATCGTGCTATCCCAAACAGAACCAAGACGCTATCCTCCAAAAAAAGGAAGCCAATCTGGTGGTCCCCTGCCATAAACAAACTGCACAACAGAAGGAATAAACTGTTGCAAAAGAGAGTAAAATCCCATGAGTGGAGGAACTCTCTGGTCAGCCTCAGTAAGAAGCTGAGATCCCTTATAAGATCCTCCAAAGCTACCTACGAAAACAAAATCACCACTAATTCTAAGGACAACAACAAAGCATTCTATAGCTATGTCAAGAATCTTGATGGCAACACCCTGATCTGCTCTGAGTTAAAGCACAATGGCACAAAAATTACAGAACCAACTGATATTGCCAACATCCTGGCAGATAGGTTCAGTGCTATCTTTACCCCGTCATCCCCTAAAGGGCCCATATCTATACAGGAAGAATGCAGAGTCCCTGTAATCACAACTACATAGGTAAAAGCAGCACTCTCTAAAGCCAAAAACACAGCATCCATGGGACTGGACAACATCCTAGGCTGCGTTTTACACAAACTTCAGAACAAACTGGCTCCCCACTTAAGCACCATGTTCAACAATAGCCTTGCATCAGGCTTTGTGTACACTGAATGGCACACAGCAACAGTTATCCCACTCCACAAAGGGGGAGCCACCACTGATCCTGGGAACTATCGACCTATTAGCCTGATAAGACTGGTCTGCAAGGCCATGGAACGTATCATCATGGAACTCATAAACAAAGATATTGGTAACCTCCAAATTCTGGATCCCACCCAGTTTGGGTTTGTGAAAGACAGATCATGCCTCCTGAACCTGATCGACTTCTTTGAGGAAGTCACCAAAGCCATAGATGAGGGTAAGGTGGTTCACACAGCCTATCTTGACCTCGCCAAGGCTTTCGACATCATCCCCCATTCTGGCATTATTGCTGAACTCACTTAACTAGGTATAAATTCTTACGTCACAAGATGGGTTGCCAACTGGCTCACTGACAAAACCCACACTGTAAAAGTTGCAGACTCTAAATCTGAACTCAAAGCAGTGACAAGTGGAGTACCACATGGTTCCGTCCTGGGACCTCTCCTGTTTGGTATCTACTTCTCTGAAGTACAGGCTAACACAGAAGGCCTCTGGCTAATGAAGTTCACAGATAACTGCAAACTAGAAGCTGTAGTCAAGTCCTCACATGATGTGGACATCCTACAGAAGGGTCTCGCTGAGACAGATGCCTGGTGTCAGAGCCATGCCCTCAAGCTCAATGCCAAAAAGTGCAGTGTCATCCCCTTTGGTAAAAACTCTGTACCCATGAACTACCACATAGGCAGCAATCTACTTAACACCGAATGTGTGATAAGAGACCTTGGGACCCAGGTGGACAGCAGTCTCTCCTTTGATAGTCATATCGCCACAGTAGTCAGGAAGTCCTTCTACATGGCACACCTTGTCATAAAAGGGTACTCATCCAGGAAAAAGAGGTCATTGTTCCCCTCTACTCGACACTCATTAGACCCATTATGGAGTACAACGCCCCTTTTGGAATGTACCTCACAAGACATCTGTAGCAGCTGGAAAGGCCACAGAAGTATCTCACAAAGAGGATTACTGGCCTCAAACAAATGCCCTACACTGACCACCTCAAAAAACTCCAGCTTTACTCCATAGCATATCGCCTACTCTGAGGTGATCTCTGCCTAACATATAAAGCTATGTCAAACCCAGAGCTGTTGGACATGCTACACCTAAAGAAATCCCAATCCCTTTGAGTTACACGGTCTAGTGACCTAAACCTTGTCACCACAATAAACAGGACTTGCTGGAGGGCTAGATTCCTGTCCCAGAGACTTCCCATACTCTGGAACAGGCTACCCATCTAAGTCAAGCAAAGTTCTTCATTAGCCCTCTTCAAGAAAAATCTTGATGAGTGGATGGGAAATAGAAAATACAGCCAGGGGATCACTTCTGTTTCTTTGCTCGACAGTGGCACAGGAAAATAACTTTCTTGGGTGGCGTAAGCCAAGGAACCTTGTTGGCTAGGCGTACGTAGACCCTTGAGACAGTAGTCTAGTACCTACCTATGAACCTATGAATCTACTTTACCTGATACCTGTTATACTCACAAAAACTAGGTCTACATATACAACATATCACTGCATGCAAACCAGTACATTCATTCACTCTAACCAGCTGCTTAGCATATACAAATAGCATAAAGACTTGCACAGCAACACCACAAGATAGGGTTGCTAAGCCTTGTGCAGCACTACTTCCCCCTTCACCTGTCTTAATGCAATGCTTAGCAATGCAGTAAAATATATTTTATTTCAGTGCAATACATATTGTGAATGTGTAAATCAACCATAGAGAAAAACTCTAATGTTCACAATACAATACACAAATGTCTTTTTCTGTGCAAGGAACAATGTAATATCTTAGCTAATTATCTGTGCAATACTAAAGTCTCATGCAAGTAAGTGTTCAGTTCTATAACTGTTAAAATGTATTTCTAATTATGTGCAATATTAGTCTACCTACATTTCCGTGATGTAATAGCTGGGTGTTATATGTGTAAATGTCTGTAAACATAGTCTATATGTTGTCTGCACATTGAATTAGGAGACAAGGAATTTCTTCTGTTTTTGCACTTGTGTGATTTCTGAATGACAATAAAGTTTACTTTGACTTTGACTCTCTGTTACTCATAAGTGAACTACATAAATGTAGTTTCAGTGTATGCTGAGATTCATCATCACTAATAGCTTTTCAGCAATAAATGAGACAGACCCCAGTTATACTAGTGTAACCAACTGATTCCATGAAAGGACAAGATAAGCAGGCAGAAACACTAAGACAGTGAAGAATGCCTTCATTTCTCGGTCCAAAAATGCACACTAAGCACTATACAATAAGATTTGTGATTGATATATTAAAGAATAAAATGTGTTGTCTGAAAATCCAGTTGTGTAAACAAATTCACCATAACATAACAGCATATATTTTATTATATCCCTCATGTAGTAATATAAGCTATTTTGATAGATTAGCTTAGCTTGCAGACTAAGATGAGAGGAGGAAAAATGAGAATTCAGGCGCTTGTGAACAGTCGCAGCATCGCCTGTCCTCAAAGGTTCCTCACAAAAAGAATACAGGGTGCAAATACTGTGTCCTGTATCAATTGCCTCAAAGCCACATCTCTATGCTCTGTGTCTTGCAAACTGTTGAGAAGGGATCTATGCCTGACATGCAAGGCATCCTTGGAACTGGAGCTGATGGATGTTTTGCATGGCTGCAGAATGATGGCATTAGCACTATGAAATCTAAGGACCTAGGCATTGCTTATGACAAAAATAGCAGATGTCAGAGGGACAGGTATATATCTCAGAAACTTCCTTTCTCTGGAGCTAAGGTCACACGCATGTGAAGCAGAGCCCATCTCTAACTGTATTCAAGCATAACCTGCACCAGTGGATGGCAAATTGAAAATTAATACCCTGGTCTGGCCCCCTTTGTCTCTGATAGACAGTAACTGTGCCTAAATTAACAAAGCCTTCTGCATAAACTTTAAAAATTCCTAACATAACATACCTCTCCAAATAAACACCCATGATACATAGGGATAAAGTTGGGTTGAGTTGCACAGCTAAGCTTATAAAGGCCCTGCTGGTTGCTAGCCTAGTATATACCTACGAACTGATACGTCAAGAAACTTCCTAACATACCCCCTGTTAATAAATGCTAATGACACATAGGGACACAACTGGGTTGGATTGCATGGCAAGGCTTATAAAGGCCCTGGTGGTCATTGGTCTAACACATCTGACACAGATATCCTCCAGAAGGGCCTCACAGAAACGGATAACTGGTGCCAGAGCCATGGCCTGAAGTTAAATGCCAAAAAATGCATAGTCATACCCTTCGGGAAAAACAAGGTTACCCCTAGCTACCATATAGGTGGCAATCCACTGAGCACAGAAAAAGTCATCAGAGATCTGGGGACCCAGGTTGACAGTAGCCTTTCGTTTGACACTCATGCTGCTAAAGTAGTTAGGAAAACCTTCTATATCACCCACCTGATCATGAAGGGATTCACATCTAGATCAAGGGAGGTCATCGTCCCCCTGTACTCATCACTCATTAGACCTATGATTGAGTACAATTCCCGTTCGAATGTATCTGACCAGACACCTGCTGCAGCTTGAAAGGCCCCAAAAGTTCCTCACCAAAAGGATAAAGGGTCTCAAAAATATGTCTTATGCTGCCCGACTGAAAGAACTCCAGCTCTATTCAGTCTCATACCGCTTGCTCAGAGGTGACCTGTGCCTGACATATAAGGCCATGTCAAACCCAGATTTGATGAATATGCTTCACCTCAAAAATCTAGATCCCTCAGAACCACAAGGCGGAGACTTAAACCTTGACACGGTTATAAATAGAACGTGCTGGAGGGACAGATTCATCACCCAGAGACTCCCTATGCTGTGGAACAAAATCCCGGTACATGTGAGGCAGAGCACCTCTCTGGCCTTGTTCAAGAGGAATCTTGACCAATGGATGGGAGATTGCAGATATACCCCAGGGATTACTTCAGTGTCACTGCTTGACAGAGGCACAGCAAAATGATAGGCATAGTTTTTATTCAAACTAAAGGGGTGGCGAAAGCCACATAACTATGGGCTAGGCTTATAAATGCCCTTGGGCAGATAGCCTAGTATGAACCTATGAACCTATGAACCTATATACCTACAAACTAATACTTCTAGAAACTTCCTAACATACCCCTGTTAATAAATGCTAATGACACATAGGGACACAACTGGGTTGGATTACATGGCAAGGCTTATAAAGGCCCTGGTAGTCATTGGCCTAATAAATACCAACAAATTAATACTTCTAGAAACTTCCTAACATACTCCCTATTAATAAATGTGAATGACACATAGGGACACAACTGGATTGGATTGCATGGCTAGGCTTATAAAGGCTCGGGTGGTCATTAGCCTAATATATACCTATGAACTAATACTTCTAGAAACTTCCTAACATACCCCCTGTTAATAAATGCTAATGGCACATAGGGACACAACTGGGTTGGATTGCATGGCCAGGCTTATAAAGGCCCTGGTGGTTATTAGCCTAATATATACATATGAACAAATACTTCTAGAAACTTCCTAACATACCCCGTTAATAAATGCTAATGACACATAGGGACACAACTGGATTGGATTGCATGACAAGGCTTATAAAGGCCCTGGTGGTGCTAATGACACATAGGGACACAACTGGGTTGGATTGCATGGCTTATGAAGGCCCTGTCGTCATTGGCCTAATATATACCTATGAACTAATACTTCTAGAAACTTCCTAACATACCCCTGTTAATAAATGCTAATGACACATAGGGAAGCAACTGGGTTGGATTGCATGGCCAGTCTTATAAAGGCCCTGGTGGTCATTATCCTAATATATACCTAGAAACTAATACCTCTAGAAACTTCTTAACATACCCCCTGTTAATAAATGCTAATGACGCATAGGGACACAACTGGGTTGGAATACATGACCAGGCTTATAAAGGCCCAGGTGGTCATTAGCCTAATATATACCAATGAAGTAATACATCTAGAAACTTCCTAACATACCCCCTCCTAATAAATGCTAATGACACATAGGGCACAACTGGGTTGGATTGCATGGCTTATAAAGGCCCTGGTGGTCATTAGCCTAATATATACCTATGAACTAATACCTCTAGAAACTTCCTAACATACCCCCTGTCATTAAATACTAATGACCCATAGGGACGCAACTGGGTTAGATTGCATGGCCAGGCTTATAAAGGCCCTGGTGGTTATTAGCCTAATATATACCTATGAACTAATACTTCTAGACACTTCCTAACATACCCCCTGTTAATAAATGCTAATGACACATAGGGACACAACTCGGTTGGATTGCATGACCAGTCTTATAAAGACCCTGGTGGTCAGCCTAATATATACCTATGAACTAATACCTCAAGAAACTTCCTAACATACCCACTGTTAGTAAATGCTAATGACACACAAGGGCACAACTCGGTTGGATTGCATGTCCAGGCTTATAAAGGCCCTGGTTGTTATTAGCCTAATATATATCTATGAACTAATAGTTCTAGAAACTTCCTAACATACCCCCTGTTAATAAATGCTATTGACACATAGGGATACAATTGGGTTGGGTTGCATGGCCAGGGTTATAAAGGCCCTGGTTGTCATTAGTCTAATATATACCTATGAACTAATACTTCTAGAAACTTCCTAACATACCCCCTGTTAATAAATGCTAATGACACATAGGGACACAACTGGATTGGATTGCATGGCTAGGCTTATATAGTCCCTGGTCATCATTACCCTAATATATACCTATGAACTAATACTTCTAGAAACTTCCTAACATACCCCCTGTTAATAAATGCTAATGACACATAGGGACAAAACTGGGTTGGATTGCATGGCTAGTCTTATAAAGGCCCTGATGGTTATTAGCCTAATATATACCTATGAACTAATACTTCTAGAAACTTCCTAACATACCCCCAATAAATGCTAATGACACATAGGGACACAACTGGGTTGGATTGCATGGCCAGGCTTATAAAGGCTCTGGTGGTCGTTAGCCTAATATATACCCGTGAACTAATATTTCTTGAAACTTCCTAACATACCCGCTGTTAATAAATGCTAATGACACATAGGGACACAACTGGGTTGGATTGCATGGCCAGGCTTATAAAGGCCCTGGTGGTCATTAGCCTAATATATACCTATGAACTAATAGTTCTAGAAACATCCTAACATACCCCCTGTTAATAAATGCTAATGACATATAGGGACACAACTGGGTTGGATTACATGGCTAGGCTTATAAAGGCCCTGCTGTTTGTTAGCCTAGTATATACCTATGAACCTATTAGGTTCATACTAGGCTATCTGCCCAAGGGCATTTACAAGCCTAGCCCATAGTTTTGTGGCTTACGCCACCCCTTTAGTATGGGGAACTATACCCATTATTTTGCTGTGCCTCTGTCGAGCAGTGACACTGAGGTAATCCCTGGTGTATATCTGTGATCTCCCATCCATTGGTCAAGATTTCTCTTGAACAAGGCCAGCGAGGTGCTCTGCCTCACATATACCGGGATTTTGTTCCACAGCATAGGGAGTCTTTGGGTGATGAATCTATCCCTCCAGCACGTCCTATTAATAGCCGTGTCGAGGTTTAAGTCTCCCGCCCTTGTGGCTCTGATGGATATAGGTTCATAGGTTCATACTAGGCTTCATAGGTTCATAGATTAGTACTAGGCTAACTACCCTTGTGGGCCATTTCAAGCCTAGCCAATTGCCCCATGTGAGAATCAAACCCTGCTCCTTGTGTCTGTAAGGTAAACACCTTAACCATTATGCCATTCTCCCACCAAGGAAGGAGGGAAGATTTAACAGTTTTTAAGTTCTTGTGTTATGAAACTTATCAGATCATTACCTTCAATTTTTACAGGTAGACCCAGAATGCTAATATTTTTTTCTCCTGACTTGTTTTCTAAGTCAACTGTTTTATTGTCCAGCTAATGAATAGTAAACTGGAATTGACTGACCTTCCAGTCTTTCATTTTTAGTAGACATTTCTTCCTGTTATGCTGTGATTGGATTATGAATATGAGACAGGTCATCTTCATCATTAGCTGTGTATTCTTTCTATATTGTTTATCCAAGGCTGCAGTTTGAAACATCATCCATATGACTTCCAGAGAGGTACTGAGGGTTGTTATCAGTCAGTCTCAAGTGCTTTTTCATGTTTACCATTTTTAAAAGCCATATTGTATTTCTTATCAAACATGAGTGCTGTCACGCTCCCCGTGTGATCTTAACTGTAGCAATTGCTTGCCATATTGTAGCAAGCAGCTTGCTACAGTTTAAAGTCTTTCTTTTTTTTTTTTTTTTACTAAAACCTGAGCACTGTAGCACTCTTTGCAGAATATAAACTGGATCCCACCCCTTGAGATGATGTCATCACAGGGAGCAGGTTGAATTTTAATATTAAGGATAGCAAGGGCAAAATGGCAGAAGCCATGCACCATCAATACTCTAAAGATATTGAATCCAACCCATTGTGTAAGTCATCAAGCTTATGAAATTGTGCAATCCTGGATTTAGCAAATAAGCCACAGAGTGGTAACATTACAAAATGACCACAAGAAAATGTCATTTCCGGTAAATATAATTGTACTCAGTCTGTCTTGTAGCAGTTTGTATGACTAAAAGTTGCATGTGAAATTACATTCAAACTAAGTTTGTTAAAAAAACTGCATCAATATTATATTTACAATAAATAAATTGTACCTTACGAAAACTGCTTTCAAGACAGTACCTGAGCAGGCAAGGAGAAGGTTAATTGCTGTCACTCTTGAATACACAGAGAAATGCTACAAAAATTGCAGACTGTCTGACAAATCCACATTTGCCTAAATAGCATATGAAAACGAAAGACAATTCTAGTTTTTAACTAGAGGGAAAACATTCATCCCAACAGTGATTTACTTAGATTGTAAATATTAATGTTTATCCATTATTCAGTGTGTGTTTCACATCTTTGTTGTGGGTATTGTAAACATTTAAAGACATTGCTGAGTATGTAGTGATTTCCTTTCGATTGTAAATATTAATGATTATCCATTGTTCAGTGCGTGTCTCACATCTTTGTTGTGGGTATTGTACACATTTAAAGACCTTGCTGAATATATAGTGATTTCCTTCAATTGTAAATATTAATGATTATCCATTGTTCAGTGTGTGTCTCACATCTTTGTTGTGGGTATTGTAAACATTTGAAGACCATGGCGGAGTATCTAAAACACAACAATGAACTAACAGATCTACCTGTTGAAAGTGTTAGCATGTTGCACACAGTTTCAGTATCCAGGGGACACTCCTACGTCTCATTACTTTTATTTCGCTAGAGTTGTCGTCCTGTACAATATCTACTTCCATACATTTCTACATCTGTTTCTACTCTTTTTTACCCTTATCTGATGTAAATAAATGTTTCTTGTTCTGGTAATGTATGATTTTATGACAAATTCACCCTGAATGTAAATTGTGGACTATCTCGGGACGTTAGCAGTAACTGTAGGATTAATGGAGTGTGTGTTCTGGCTGCTGTGTTTTGTTCACGACAACAGGGTAGTTAGTGTCCTATAAAATAACCCTCTCACATTTTTTGTTCTCTCTCTCTCTGTCTTTCAATTTGAATAGAGTACAAACAGCAGACATGTTCCGCATGTTCTAACGTAATAGCTTATTCTCTTGGTAGCCTATACCTTTTTCATAACAATTCCCTTCACTGTAACCTTGGTATTACTACAAATTCACATTTTCTTTTAAACAAAACATCTATTTAACTATGATTACTTGCTTGCAGAATAGCAAGCTATAAATTATAATGTGTTTTCATTATCTGCATTTAATCTCCTTACACACCTATTTTATTGTGAGTTATTTTCCCATTGCAATGCTGCATAACAGGGAGAAAGTACAGTTGTGCAAAATCATACCTTAACGGTAGATGTTAATTTCTTCACTGAAGCAGTATTCATGCCATGAGGGATCCCCTGCCAAGGGCGGCCCAATATCTGGCCAGTATACCAAAGCCTTTAGGTTGCCTTAAAGTATGTCATACATCACATGGATGCTCCTCGTGAAATGTAGGGCATAATGCTGACATCCTGATTTACCATCCTCAGAACTGAAAGCCCCAGTAGGAATGCCACTCCAAGGAAAACCAAGAGGTGAACAGTACATGAAGAAGAGAAAAAGGACAAGGGGGTGAGGGAGGAATTGAATGCTGCAACAGAATAGAGATGAACATCTACCATTATGGTCAGATTTTACACAACTGTACTATCTTACCATTATGGTAAGATTTTACACAACTGTACTATCTTACCATTATGGTAAGATTTTACACAACTGTACTATCTTACCATAATGGTAAGATTTTACACAATTGTACCATCTTACCATTATGGTAAGATTTCACACAACTGTGCTATGTCCCTCAGTTTCACTGTTGCAGTGTTCATAACATGAGGGTCAGTGCCAAAGCTCAGGAAGAAACTTGGGAGGAGAAAGGACAAGTGGAGCTCTCTAGGAAGTCATGAAGTATGGCCCTAGCAAAACCAGCTATAGCTCTGGAAATGCCATCTAACTTGTAGTGCTTGGTAAAAGTATGCACAGAATTCCAAGTAGCTGCCTCAAAAATGGAGTTAGTAACCAAACCCTTGAAAAAATCACCAGAAGAAGCCACAGCCTGAACAGAATGAGCATTTAGAGAAAGAAGGCTCTTACCATGAAAAGAATAACAAAAACAATTTAGCTTTTGAAATCCAAGAAGACATAGTCTGCTTGTTGGATACAGCCAATCCCAAAGACCTGGCATGAAAGGAAACAAAGAGCTGATAAGATTTCCTAATAGTCAGTCTTAACCAAATAAAATCTGAGTTGTCTCCATCCATATCCAACATGTGCACCACCTTCTCACTGGCAGATTGTGGAGAAGGGAAAACAGTGGGCAAATGACTATACTGATTAAAGGGCAACTCATTCACCACCTTGGGCATAAAGGAAGGATTAGTACACAAGTACACCCTATCCTTACAAAACACCAAAAAAGGAGGACAAGCCATAAAGGCTTGAAGCTCAGATACCCATCTGACTGAAGTAAGAGCTAACAACACAACAGTCTTCCAAGAACAGTGTTGCAAGGAACCTGAAGCTACGGGGTCAAAAATGAGCCAGAGTCAATTTATCCAAAACAAACTTAAGATCCTTAGGAGGAGGAACAGGCTTCCAGGGAGGCCTAATGTGAGGGATGCATTTAAGGAATTGGTTAACTTCAAACCTAGAAGCTAAAGAAGGAGATAAAGGCAGACCAGCAGAGATGCTGATAAGTGGGCCTTAACATAATAAGTCAACCCAGCATTGAGCAACTCACACAGATTAGAAAGAAGAAAAGGGACATCCACCAAAAGTGGATCCATGTTACATGAAAGACACCAGACAGAAAAGCTTTTCCATTTGGATAAGTAGGATTTTTTAGTATTGGGTTTCCTGGCCTCTTGCAGAACCCTAAGCATCTCCTCAGAGAAAAGATGTCTATGTGGAATCAAAATCCAATCACCCACTGAGCCAGATAAAGAGCAGACCGGTGAGGATGGATGAGAGACATCTTTTCTTGTGTGAGTAGGTCCACCCTGTGAGGTAGCTTGAGATGATTGCCCTTAGCTAAATGCAGAAGTAGTAGAAACCAATTCTGTTTTGGCCAAAAGTGAGTCACCTACAAGATTTTGGGGATGTCCTGTTGAATCTTGAACAGGACTTTTTGAATGAGAGGAAGGGGAGGAAATGCATAAAGAAACATCCCCTTACAAGAAAATGAGAGGGTGTCCACCTTCCACACCAGACAACCCGTTACTCTGGCACAAAATAGAGGAAGTTGTAATTTCAGAACGGAGGAAAATACATCTATTTGAGGAGTACCTCATTGGTGGGCAATGTCCAGAAGCACATCCCTGTGAAGCATCCAATCATGGGATTGAGTTAAGAACCTGCTCAGAGTGCCTGCCACATAGTTTACACCTGAGGGAATGTAAACAGCCTACAGAGTCACTTGATACTGGACTGTAAGCTCCCATACCATGAGAGCCAATTGGCAAAGAAGATAAGATTTTGTCCCCCAGTTTGTTTACATACACAAGACTGTGGTGTTGTCTGTAAACACCTTGTGAGGTCCTTGGAAGAAGAGGATGAAAGGGTTGAAGATCCAGCAGAAGTCCTCTCATCTCTTTGATGTTGATGTGCTCCTTCTTCTGAAGAGGAGACCAGAACCCCCTGAACCTTTATTGAGCCAAAGGCTGCTCCCCATCCACATCTGAGGTGTCTGTGAACAGCTCCTGAAATGGAAGAGGGGAATGAAAGGGGAGCTGTGGGTTTAGAGACAACTGCTGAATCCACCAATGAAGTTCCTTGTTTAGACAGAGAAGAGGAGGAACTACAAAGTCTAGAGTATGTGCATGTTGAAGCCAAACTGAGTTCATAAACCACTGAAATTTTCTCATGTAGAGTTTGGCTAGAGGGAGCATATGGATTGTGGATGCCATAAATCCTAGTGCTCTCAAAAACTCCATGGCTGTGATAAACATCAGAGGAAGAACATTTTGAAAGAAGGAAAAGAGAGTCAAGGCCTTGGAAGGCAGAGATGTCAGCACAGGCACCGTCTGAATCCTGGACCCCAGGAAAACAAAGTCTTGCGAAGGTTTCAGAAAGGACTTTTGGAAGTTCTCTGGAGAGGATGCTTAAAACAGAGCAACCAAATAAGGAAATATTTGGATCCCCTGAAGCCTGCAAAAAGCAATCATAGGAGCTAGGCATTTGATGAATGCCCTTGGGGCAGTAGAGAGGCCAAAGGGCAAAGCTGAAAACTGAAAATTCCAGGGAGCAACAGAGAAACATATAAACTTCCTGAAAAGGAGTTGCATAGGCATATGAAAGTAAGCATCTTTGATATCCAGAGAAACCAGAAAAGCCTGAGGAAGCAACAAAGAGAACAAAGTCTGAAGGGACAACATCTGAGAGGAAGAACCTTCGGAATGATATTCAAGTGAGAAAGATCCAGAATAGGTCTTCATGTTCCCTCTTTCCTGGCTACCAGAAACATTCTGAGATAAAACCCTTCCACCCTGTGGGCAGGATGAATCTCTTGAATAGGTGCCCGAGTCAAAAGTTTTTGAAGCTCCTCTGGAAAGAAGTTACTGAGGTGTCTGAGGAATGCCCATGAATGGGGGAAAGTGATTTCCAAACCATGAAAAACTTGGATTACTATTGGAAAGACCCCATGAATCTTGGGTTATGCTTAACCAAACAGGAAGAGAGAGAAAAATATGGAGAGAGAGGAATGAGGTTTGGAGGAGTCTGCTAAGCAGACAGCACCTGGCTTGTCAGGAAAGAGCAGCTTCTGAGAAGGACTAGACTGAGTAGATTTAGCTGGAAGAGGCATCCTACCACCTGTTTTACCTTTAGGAGGCGGACAAGACTATGCCTTCTAACAAAAGCTAATTTGGAAGAATAGTTCCTTTAAAACTTAGGTACAGGTGAAACAAAAATATGTTTCAGATCCTGTAACTCCTTGCCTTTCTCCTGTAGGGACTTGAACAAATCATCAGCAGCAGCATGAAACAAACAGTTGCTATCCAGAGTAGGATCCATCAGCTTAGTCTTAATATTATCAGGCAGAGGTTGAAACCTTAGGCAGGAATATCTCCTCAAACAGATCCTGAAGCAGTATAGAGGAAGACTCTGCTGCATCATGACTGCATTTAATGGAATGGTGAGCTTCCTGAGAAGAAGTCCCTAACAAAGACAAGGCAAAAGTTTTACCCACAGAATCAGGAAGGTCAGAAACAACCTGACAAGACTGAGAAAGGACAGCCAAAACATATCTAGTTATACAAGTCTGGTAATTGGCAGCCTGAAAGGCTAGGGTGGCTGAAGTATAGACCTTCTTACCCTGCTGTCCTTATCAGAAGGAAGAGGTTTAGTGGAGGGTAGTAATTTGGAAGGTTTATCAGAAGCTACAGAGACCACCAAAGGGTCATCTGATGGACACTTGTAAAGAAATTTGCAGTCATCAGTCACTTTATAGAAATAGCCTGGATTCTTAGGAGCAGGTGACTGAGAATCTGGAGCCTGAGAAACAGAAGAGAAAGCATCCAGTAAATCAGGAAAAACAGAAGGAACAGCAGAGGGTGTAGCAGACTCCATTTGAAGGAGCTCATAAGTGATCCTCTGCACATCAGACACCTGGGAACAATCCCATTTAAATAATTCTCTCATCCTAGCAATGGTATCCCCAGAAGAAATCCCCTCAAAAGGAGATTCAGGACTAGTGGATCCTCTTCCACAGAACTGCACTCTAGAATGGAAGGAATCTGGGTAGAATAGGCCAAAGATTCCTCATTTGAACTCTCCTCTTCATCATAGGAATCCTGATCCCTAGATCTCTTGTGAGTGGAAGATGACCAAGTAGGAGCTGGAATGGGCACCCCCAGAGGAGGATTCAAAGCTATAAGGGCATTAAATACGTCCTGTGTAAAATTCTGCTGTTCACTTTGAGGGTCCTTGGGGGAGGAAACATGCTTTGTCTTTTGCTTCTATTTTAAGGAGACGCCCACCTTATGAAATGTAGAAGGCCCTGACATCAGCCTGCACTCAATAATAGCAGTTAGGACTTCCTCCCACACCAGAAATTAAGGAACCCCCTAGGTCCTTCAGTGATGGTCAGCTGTGGTTCCCCCTGTACATCTGAAATGGATGTCTGTAAGGCCTCAGAGGATGTGCAAATGGCCAGATCCATGCTGGCCATACCTCACAAGTGTACAGATTTTTACCTCATATTTTTAGTCCATTTTTCATAAACTTGTGGTTTTCTGGCAAATCAGTAGCAAATCATTAAAGACTGAAGTTAAAAAATAATGACAGACATTTGAGTTTCAGACTTTATACCTTTTAGAAAATATATGCTAATGCAAAACCTATTACTTTATCAACCTTCTAAGTTTACAGGGCAGTATTTAAAATTTGTCCCTATTTTGGGCCTTTGTCCCACTTGTATTTTTGGCTTTGTCCAGATTTCTTGCTCTAAGAGGTTGAGAGGTATGATGCTGGCCTCCAAAATGGTCACTGCAGAGGAATCCAACCCAAGAACTTGGCAAACCTCCTGGCTTTCATCAGCCTTGAGAGTGACATCTGATGTTGGACACACAGCCAAAGAATCTGACCTAAATTGTATGGCCTTTTTCTTTAAAGAAGGCTGAAAATCAGGCCTATAATTACTCTCCATAGTGTCTTTTGCTAAAAGCTTGAGATGCTGGTTTTCTAAATAAATAATGAGGGAGTAAAGAAGACTGCATAAAGTCTTAGGCACAAAGGCCTGACAAGTATTACAGGATGTATGATCATGTGGCAAGTATTACAGGATGTATGATCATGTGGCAAGTATTACAGGATGCATGATCATGTGACAAGTATTACAGGATGCATGATCATGTTCTGATGAAATCTAGAGTTACTAGATGAAAGCGCTCAACAACCTGTGTCATCGTTGGTGCATGTTTTTTAATAAAAGAAACTAACTGCAGTACTATTGTGGTTCCTGATTCTTTGAGCCGTGCTGGGCTTATACTTTGTGGAGTATTACAGGATGCATGATCATGTGACAAGTATTACAGGATGTATGATCATGTGACAAGTATTACAGGATGCATGATCATGTGACAAGTATTACAGGATGTATGATCATGTGGCAGGTATTACAGGATGTATGATCATGTGGCAGGTATTACAGGATGCATGATCATGTGACAAGTATTACAGGATGCATGATCGTGTGACAAGTATTACAGGATGTATGATCATGTGACAAGTATTACAGGATGCATGATCATGTGACAAGTATTACAGGATGCATGACCATATGACAAGTATTACAGGATGCATGATTACGGGATGCATGATCATGTGACAAGTATTACAGGATGCATGATTTTGTGACAAGTATTACAGGATGCATGACCATGTGACAAGTATTACAGGATGCATGATCGTGTGACAAGTATTACAGGATGCATGACGATGTGACAAATATTACAGGATGCATGATCATGTGACAAGTATTACAGGATGCATAATCATGTGACAAGTATTACACAATGCATGATCATGTGACAAGTATTACAGGATGCATGATTGTGTGACAAGTATTACAGTATGCATGATCGTGTGACAAGTATTACAGAATGCATAATCATGTGAAGTTCCCAAACAAAACAGTTCATGATGGTCCTTATGTGGAGTCTGTCTCCCACACTGGCATTTGTCTTTTCTCAATGACAGGAAACCCCACAATAACAAAGCAACTGAATTGCTAAGTACACCACCACCAACTCAAGTGTTCAGACTGACAATCAGAGATGGCATTCAGACTGGCAGTACAGAAGTTCTGAGGATTGTATGTCTAGATGTCACCCTATGTTTCATGAGGAGCATACATGTGATGTACTGCATACCTTAAAGCAACCTAAAGGCTTTAGTATACTGGATGGATGTCAGGCTGCCCTTGGCAGGGGTCCCTCACATTATGAATACTGCAACAGTGACATGGAAGGACATCATTTAGTTTTATGTCAGGCCATAACCTTGCCTTCTAAGGTTTCAGGCTCATACATTCCCATAAAGTCAGGCACATTTACTGTCTGTCTCTAACATGTGCTTGTCAAACTAAGAATCAGCGCTGCACACTGGCATTTTCAAATGTCTTTTTTTTAGCAAAAGGAAACAAATGTTACACTTCCCTTTTTAGAAACAATTGGATATTTAATTACCATACCTAGTTTCAATAAGTTAATAACTCCTGAAGGACTTCTGTTCACCCAAAAGTCTTAGTAATTGCAAAAACTTTGTTGGTCCAAGACATTATATCAGCTATATATTCCATCTTTGTGGACCCACATGACATTTCTTTTTTTTTTTTTTTACTGTTTTCTAATTTGAATAATGTTATATTGGGAAAGGGATTGTCACAGATGTATTCAACTCTGGGCTTGCCAACACATTAATTAATGTAACTCCACACTGCCATAATGGATATAAAAACATTAAAATATTTAGCATGACTCAAAGTTTATCTCATGACTTTACATAAGTAATTAGGTTTCTGTCAAAGGAAATTAAACTTGAAAAAGATCAATACACGGCAGGTTCAGGTTAAGGCACTTTAATCTTGCAGCAAGGAGACAAAAACATGCTAATGCAGAGTTTGTCTAACTAAAATCAGGAAGTGAATCCATCTTTATACATTTCTTACAAGGTATTGCCTACTAAGCTGACGTAACAAATCACAAGTTCTTTCAATATTATTTCATAGCAGCTGTTTGTCCATGATTTTCTGCTGGCACATCAAGTTTATGAAAAAACTTCCTAAGAAAAACAACGTGACCTTGATGACCACCGGTCAGATACAACTTCCCACTATGTAATGTTACCATTCAAGGTACTATGGCTAATTCGAGCACAAAGCAAGTACAGATTACAGTTTATTTCTTCAAGCAGTCTTTGTCTGATGTATATTTTCTTTTCCACAGCTGTGCATGTTCTCATAACATGAACAGGGCTGATTGTTCATATTCAATCACTTTATAGAAAACAGTATTGTTCTAGTCATTCACTATTCATTCATTTTCCTGACCTAGCAGATAATCACCTGCTTCTCAATACATTTCCAAAATGCATAACATGAATTTTGCTGTGCTAGCAAATACTAGGTCAGAGAGCATCTTGCAATTTCAGAAGGCATACTGCAGTTTGAAAAAGCATCTTATAATCTCATACAGAATTAAGCTGTACATAAAATAGAATGAAATGTGTTAACCCTTTCAGCTTCTAATAAGCACTAAACATATACATTAATACATATTTTTCTAACATTTCCCCCCTGTTAATACTTTTATTCTATTTTCAAAAGCATAAACAGTTTGCTTCTTCTCCTAACCTCTTCTGTTCAAGATTTGCAGTTAAGAGAGTCATTCAGTTTAAACTCATGAAAGTGTTTCATTCTTCAACAGTTCTTCAATTTCAGTACTTTGATATAAAGCCTCAGAAACTGACAGGTCTATAAAATCTTTGATCAATCTTTTCATACAAGGAATACCACAACAAATGCACACTCCTAATAGGAGTAACCCCACACAAATGGCAATCAGGATGTTCATTAGGATGCTACCCCACCCCCCAAGCAAATTCTGGAAAAAGTCCGTCAGTGGGTTTGGGCCTTGTTTGGTCATGATCGACACTTGCTGAATCACCTCAAGATGGTCGTTTATCTCATGCTGGTTGTCAGGAATATATGAACAGCACTCCTCTTTTATTAAAGCGCACATACCACCTTTTGCCGCTAGGGTGAAGTCAAGAGCCATGCGGTTTTGAAGTACCACAGTATTCATAGCATTCAGTTCATCAGTCATTAATTTGAGAGCAGAAAAAGTTGCATTACTCATTACTTCGAGAAATTTGGACAGTTTCCTCAGCTCCCAAATCGATTTCACTGTGCCATATGCAGGGGCTATACCTGCCCACAATATGATGGTGTCACTCAAGTCCATGTGTATCAGTTTGTCTTTATTTTTTATGGAATTATGATTTTCCAGCCTGCTTTGATTTGTCCCACTAGATTTTCAGGCCTTCTGATTGGATTTCCGGTTTTCTTGGTGACCTCTCTGACATTTCGAATTCTTCCCTGAGGCAAGACTGCAGTGTGTTGTATGGCTGGAACCAGGTAACCCAAAAAACAACTGCCGGACCAGTTCTCAGGTAACCATCTGTATGCCTTTTTCCCACAAACAAAATAACAATTCTCTACTTTAGTATTAATATACACTTGCCTTGCATGAAACATGTTCTTATCAATAATAGATAGTTGTTTTAAAAGTACAGGATTACACTGTAACTCATCAATAGTCTTATGAATCGACTCGAGATATGAGTCATAGTTTGCATCACAGATATAACCTGCATTATTAGCTTTGGTATAACATTTGTAAGGAATAGTCACATTACAATTACTCCAACCTACCTGAACAGTATCATTTTTGTAAAAAAACACAATTTCCTTTTGTGTAATAGGTACAATGCTATTTTGTCTTGTGATTTTACAGTTGTAGTATCAAAAAGCAAATTTTCCCAGGTCTCATTGACCCCTAGAGGGACAGCAGTCATTAATAATCCCCCATATGCTGTTGGTATAGCTGTGCAAATCCAGCAATTCAAAACATTAAAAGTTTCAGCATACACATATTTAATTGCTTGGTAAGTGTTAAAGTTTGGATGCCAGTCTATGAATGATTCACATTTATTCAGTTCAGCTCGTGTGGCTGGAAAAAGGAAAGGCCACAACAAAAAGAGTAATGTTATCAATATGGTCAGCAGAATGATCATGCAATACTTTTGAGGTTGTTCAGCATTTCTATTCGCTCTGTATCTGGTCATTTTGTTCTTGTGTAACCGTGACAAGTTTTTTGTCCAGTTCAAAGTTTTTAACCAATTTACAGTGTGTCAGATGAATCCAGGATGCTTGCTCTGCGATCTTGACTGCAGTGGGTGTTGACAGTAGCACTTGGTATGGCCCTTCCCACTTTGGTGTGGTCCAATTTCTTTTCTTGATAACCTTCACCCAGACCCATGTGCCTGGGACTACTGCTGCTTCTGATGGTCTGGTTTGTTCTTTATCTGAAACAGAATTTAACTGCAAAAGTTGTTTATTACTTAAAAGTTTTCTTATGTATTCTGCAAGTGAACTGCCAGCCTCCTGGTCTGCAGGCATGAGAGGTTTCCACTGAGGTATATAATATGCCCTCCCAAGCAGTATTTCAAAAGGAGTTAACCCCTTTGCATTTGGAACAGTTCTCATGCTCAGCAATGCCAGAGGCAGACAGTGCACCCAGTTCTTCTGTGTCTCGCTAATCAATTTCCTGTTTGTTTTTCAAAACCCCATTATGCCTCTCTACTAATCCTGTGGATTGGGGGTGGTATGCACAATGGTTCTTTAAAGAAATTCCGAAATATCGGCTCAACTGTTGTATGTTTTGATTTACAAAATGTGTGCCATTGTCACTGTAGATCTTTTCTGGTATGCCAAATTTAGGAATAATTTCTTTAACGAGGACTTTTGCAACAGTAGCTGTATCTGGATTTTTGGTCGGAAAAGCTTCCACCCATTTGGAAAACATATCTATAATGACTAGACAATACTTCTTATTTTCACATATGTTTAGTTCTATGAAATCCATACAGATAGTATGGAATGGGTACGGTGGTGTTGGGAAACTTCCTTGCTTAGGCTTCAGTGCCCCCTGTGCATAATGCCTGTTACAAACGTGGCATGCTGCACAAAAATTTTTTGTGTAGTTTGTAAATCCATATGCAGTGAACACACGGTTCACTAACTGTACCATCCCCCCTGTTGAGACATGGCATTGCCCATGGCTCAACAAAGCTGCATATCTAAACAAGTTAGATGGCAATATCAGTTTCCCTTCTTTGGAGATGTACAGCCCTTTCTCAAGAATTGCTCCTCGTTTTATCCATCTCTGTTTTTCTACATTTGTAGCAAGTGTCTGCATTGTTTTAACATTTCTAAATCTAAAATCTCAGAGGGTTGTAATTCCTCACTCAAAAGAAATACTTTTGAGGCTGAAGCTGCCTGCTTTGCAGCTGTGTCAGTTCTTGCATTACCTTTTGAAATCCTATCCTGTTGCTTGGTATGAGCTACGCATTTAAAAATAGCTACTTTCTGAGGTAACTGAATTGATTCTAACAAATCCAAAATAAACTGCGCATGATTAATCGGTTTGCCAGTAGATGTTATCATTCCTCTATTCTTCCACTGTTGCGCAAAAACATGTACAGTAGAAAAAGCGTACTGGCTATCAGTAAAAATATTTACACTTTTACCCTTTTTTAAGGTACAAGCCCATGTCAAGGCAATCAATTCTGCTGCTTGTGCAGATAAATTGTGTGGTAAAGATTTTGCTTCTAAAATTTCAGTATCAGAAACTACTGCATATCCTACTAGATTCTGCCTTGTGGGACCCCTTTTACATGAGCCGTCCACGTAATATGTCACCTTGGCATCATCCAAGGGAACATCCGTGAGATATTTTCTGGGTAGTGTCTTTTGCTCAATTTCCTCTAGGCAGCTGTGTGGTGTGCCATCTGCAGGGGTTGGAAGCAAGGTAGATGGATTCAAAGTTGTACACCGTTCAATTGTCATGTGAGGTTGGCTCAACAGTATAGTCATACAGGAAAGATGTCTAGCAGGAGAAAGATATGCTACTTTTTCTTGCAGTAAAATAATCGCGACTGCATGAGGCACTCTCAATGTGAGAGGGTGGAACAACACTACTGAGGCTGAAGCCTGTACTGCCATTGCAGCTGCAACTACTGCTTGTACACAGTGAGGCAGAGATCGCGCCACTGGGTTCAGCTGTGATGAATAGTAAGCTATGGGACGTTGCTTGTCCCCATGTTGCTGTGTCAATACTGATGTCATATAACCTTGCTTACAATCTACGGTTTGGAAAAAAACGTTTATGATAGTTTGGTAGTCCTAAAACTAATGAGGACACTATCAATTGCTTTAATCTGCAGAAAACTGATTCTGCTTCTGGTGTCCATTGTAGTAAATCTTGTGCTGCCATAGGCTTTTGAATATCAGGTCAGTTAATGGAGCAGATTCCAAAGCATAGTTCGGAATCCAACTCCGACAAAAATTAGTTGTACCCAGGAAGGGCATCATTTCCTTCTTGGTAGTCGGTTTGGGTGCTTGTAAAATTGCTATTTTTCTTTCTTCATCTAATATTCTACCTTCTTTGGATATTACATATCCCAGGTATTTAACCTGCTTTTTCCAAAGCTGCAATTTGTTTTTGTTTACTTTATGTCCTTGAGTGGCTAAAAATTGTAGTAATGCTATGGTATCTTCCTTGCATTCTTGCTGGGTGGGGGCTGCCAGCAGGATATCATCTACATAAAGTAAAATCTGGCTGCCTCTCGGTGGGATAAATCCCGCCATGTTACTTGCCATTTCTTGTGCGAATATTGTTGGGCTCTCCCAATACCCCTGTGGTAGTCTTGTGTATGTGTACCTCTTCCCCTGAAATGTAAATGCAAACCAATGTTGGCTGTCCAGGTGTATCGGTATTGAAAAGAACGCATTGCTGATATCTACCACAGAAAAATACTTCTGTTAAGGTTTTAAATCATTCAATAGGGTGTGTGGATCTGGTACCATAGGTGCTCTAGGTATTACTGTGTCATTTACAGCTTGCAAATCTTGGACCATACGCCATTCCCCGTTCGCTTTCCTGACAGGAAATAAGGGTGTGTTACATGGTGAATCGGGAGATTCTATCAGTATTCCTTCCTTAAGTAAAGCTGCTATTATAGGTTTGATTCCTACCTCTGCATCTTTTCTTAAGGGATATTGTCTATTCTGTGGTCTAAATGCTGATTTTGGTGTGATAGTAACTGGTCCTGCTGTGCGAATAAGTCCTACATCTGATTTGCCTGTTGACCGGAGAGTCTCTGGTATGCCTCGTAAGGCTTTTTCCTCTTCCTCTAGTAAGAGTGCTACTCAGCTGTCCTCACTTGCCTGCAAGTGTACAGCTGGGTGTGTCTGTGTTATCCAATTCAACTTCTGCTTTTGTACTCCCTGTTCTGACAGTTCTAATTCTGTCTGTTTTTTCCACCTTGTGACTTTTTCTCTTAGGTCTGCCCATTTCACATTCTTGTCTTTAGTCAAACTAACATGTGGTAATCGATTAGATTTATAAAGCGCCAAGAATTCCTAGGGCAATGAACAGCTAACTACACTGTTCCCTTCTGTGTCCCAGTACAGATTATGTAATACCAATCTGTTGGCATGTTTTCTAAACAGTCCTTGCTAATATTCTTTATCAGGTCCTGGTGTGCTACAGTAATATAGAGTACAATGCAACAAATGCTGTTTATCAGTGTCAAGGGAGGGGGACTTACTGATGGCTATGTTCATCAGTTCTTTGGTTACTGCCCCTGGACCAGTCGTTACCAAGCCCTGGCTGTACCAATACAATGTTTCACCCTCCGGTCACACTACAACATTATCCATTTGTCGCTGTGCTTCCATACCCTGCATGGTTGGAACTACTGCTATGCCAAATTTCTGCATAAGGTCTCTGCCCAAAAGGTTTACTGGGCATTTTGCAGAAACAACAATTTTGCTCTTCTGGGTCATCCCTGAAACAGGGTCCGTTATTGCTATGTTATGGGAGAGTGACTCCCAATACAGCTGTCCATTAGCTGCTCTCACTAATATATAATCAAGTGATTCTGAATTTTCTGGTAGTTTGGAAGGATGTATCAGGGTTCGCGATGCCCCTGAGTCACACAGAAATTTAACTTCCCTCCCCTCTACCAGAAGTGTAACTTCCGGTTTCATGTCTGCTAAATAGAGCTCTAGGCTCAATAATGCTAAGTCTAAAATTTCACTTTCTTCACTATCTGTGGTTTTTTGCACTTCCTCTATTTCTTCTGTCACATTCTCAATCCTTTCTACCACATTCGCATTTATCTTTTCTTGGTTATTCCTTTCTAGTGATTCTTGACTATCATATAGTCAGTCCTCACCCTCCTTATCTTCCATGGCTACCTTCTTGTTTTGCTTGCAATCCCTTGCTAAATGTCCCTTTCTTCCGCACTTAAAACATTCACCCCTTTCCTTCCTTTCTTCAAACTCTTCTGATCTCTTATCAGATTGTTTGTTTCCCTGGGCATTTTTCTTGCCCTTTTTCCCAGACTGTACTACAAAAACTTCTGCTCCGTCTTCTACAGCAAATACTTGGGTTTTCTTTTTCTTTTTGTTATTAAAATGCTTTTCGGCATGTCTTGCATATTCAAGTAATGACTGTAATCTACTTGTATGGTGGTCTACCATGTGCTTCATAATAAAGCTGCTGATGGGTGCAATACTGCCTTTCAAAAATGCATTCTTTAGCTGCTGCTCATATGGGGAATCATGTGTCTGGTCTTCAGGTACCTGCATTCCACAATGGTTATTAAAACTCTCTAATAATCTAGCATAATATCTATCAACTGTTTCACTTTCTTGTTGGATGCATTGATTAATGCAAGTCCAGTCAGCCCTAGGTTTCCATTTCTCAGTGATTCGGTCTGTCAGACCTTTCACTCTGTTATCCACTTCTGCGTTAGTATGTGGGAGTGGCTTGTGTTCTGCGTCACGAGGATTCCAGTTGCCACTGATCATGTGCCAATCTGGACCTACGATCTGTCTGACTACTTTTTCTACTTATTCTCCATTTAAATGGTAACTTAACCTCATGCCCTGTAAGTCTTCTAAGAATTTTCTAAAATTAACGTTTGGATGGGGAATTCCCTCTGTGGCTTTCTGGATATCTTCCAGTGTCCATGGTCTATATACTAGGAGTGTTGGGTCCTGCTCTTCCTGTCCTGCCAGAGGATTTGGTACTTCTATGAGCGGACACATTTCCTCTTCGCTCATAGCTCGTGACTTTTCATTTATTTGATATTTAATTTCCCCTTTCAAGTTGTGTGTTTGAGACCTAGTCTCAATGGGATCTCTGGCAAATGGTTTTGGCTTCGCGGGGACAGCCGGATATAGCGGAGGTGGACCAACTTGTCCACCCGCTTCATATTCTGGTAAGGGAAGCGGAGGGGGTGGAGGGGCTGATGCTATTACCAAGTTATTGTCCTCTTTATCTAGAAACATTGTTTTTGAATTATTACTTTTTTGTTCCCTACAATTTGCTTCCTCAATCCACCTGTGTGCTTGAGGAATGCCTAATTGATGTTGCTTTTTTACCTGACCTCTTGTGTCAGTTTTAAGCTGTTTGACAAGTTTAATAAGCGAGGATTTTTCTAATTTGCCATCAAATTCATATTTATTAACCCATTTTGTATAGTACCTAACATTGTCAGGGCATTGTAATTGCATATATTTTGCATCTTCAGTTAATGGCGGATCTTGGGATCTTTTTGTGCACTTATTTCCCATTTTATTTTAACTTTTGAGCTGTTACGTAACCCATCTTTTTACGTGGTACCAAGATTTTTCTCTTTTTTTTTTTCCACAGTTTATCTAGAATAACTGCCTTACCTATTCTGTTTCCCTGATCTATGACAAGACTGCAATCTTTCTGTCCCTGACTTGTACAAAACAAATCTCCTGACAAATGACACAAATCAAGTCCCTGATCTAAAACAGAAAAAAGGTAAATCTTACCTTACCTGAGCCTCCGTGATTGACTGTTTCCTGGTTCGTCCAGTAACTCATCCTCCAGTTGCAGATCAGAACAGTGGCTGGCCTCTTTTGAATGACAATTCAGTCGGAGGTCTTTCAGTGCAGAAGAACCGATGTGTTCTTTTCCCCGTATGGTTTCATGCCACCTGGCCCATCTGACCTGAGGCGAAGTGAGAGTTTCCAGTCCGGAGGACCAATCTGTCAAAGGAAATTAAACTTCAAAAAGATCAATACATGGCAGGTTCAGGTTAAGGAAATTTAATCTTGCAGCAAGGAGACAAAAACGTGCTAATACAGAGTTTGTCTAACTAAAATCAGGAAGTGAATCCATCTTTATACATTTCTTACAAGGTATTGCCTACTAAGCTGACGTAACAAATCACAAGTTCTTTCAATATTATTTCAAAGCAGCTGTTTGTCCATGATTTTCTGCTGGCACATCAAGTTTATGAAAAAACTTCCTAAGAAAAACAATGTGGCCTTGATGACCACCGGTCAGATACAGCTTCTCACTATACAATGTTACCATTCAAGGTACTATGGCTAATTCGAGCACAAAGCAAGTACAGATTACAGTTCATTTCTTCAAGCAGTCTTTTGTCTGATGTATCTCTTCTTTTCTGCAGCTGTGCATGTTCTCATAACATGAACACGGCTGATTGTTTATATTTAATCACATTATAGAAAACAGTATTGTTTTATTCATTCACTATTCATTCATTTTCCTGACCTAGCAGATAATCACCTGCTTCTCAGTACATTTCCAAAAGGCATAACATGAATTTTGTTGTGCTAGCAAATACTAGGTCAGAGAGCATCTTGCAATTTCAGAAAGCATACTGCAGTTTGAAAAAGCATCTTATAATCTCATACAGAATTAAGCTGTACATAAAATAGAATGAAATGTGTTAACCTTTATAGCTTCTAATAAGCACTAAACATATACATTAATACATATTTTTCTAACAGTTTCCTTAGCCAAATTACTTTTATGTTCTGTGACTCTTCTAGATGGAGTGGATGGAAAAGATGTAAAACTCTTTTAAACATAAATAAATAAATAAATAACATGCCAAAAACTAAATAAGACAGTTCAAACAGAATTAAGGGATGCATTTTTTCACAAAAGGTATGAAAAGCATAACTCAATAAAATATCTTAAACATGGAAGGACGAAGTAAATTGCCAGTTATCAATGCAGGGCATGAGGGGTGTGTAATATTTATTTATTTATTTACATTTGTTGACCGGATACCCACGGTGGTGGTGCTGCGCTAGCATTGTCGCCTCACAGTAAGACGCTATCCGGTTCGATTCTCAGCTAGAGCGTCTTCTGCATGGAGACATACGTGAATGGGCATACCTTCGTTGAAGGTTGCGCGTCAGGCCTGGTAAGCCGGTACGTAAAAATCAACTGCCAATCATTAGCGGACCGGAGTTCTGCTGTTGCGACCCCTAACCAGGAAAAGCCGAAAGACACAAACATTTGCTGACCTGGAGAGTCCGACTGGACATAGGTCCATTTTTAGCGGAGGCCCGGGGAGAAAAGCTCCACATTAAGTATTATTTGCATTATACAGTTAAAAAACATAGCATTTAAATATAGACATTAGTCCAGTTAAAGACGCAAGACAAGAAGAAAACAGATGTAAAACAGCTGTAGAACATAGTACAATTTTAAAATATGGTGACATATACTAAACATGGTTACAAACGTAGTTGAGATTCATCACTGAACAATTGATACAATCTGTTTTTGAGGTACATAACAGTCATTAGCAGTTGTTGCTACAAGAAGTTAGTATTATGTTGTAGGTAGCTGGGAACATGAGTAGCCAAGCTTGCTAAGAGTAGATTGTTCATAGAGGGCTGAGAGAGGTAGTGGGTGGGGATAGTGGATGGTATTAGAGGGGGGGTTGCAAGGGCATATCTGGCAAGTTTTGAAGTGTGATTTTTAGTAAGGATTTAAAGTGGGTGCAAGAAGTTATAGCGGTAATTGAGGATGGGAGGGAGTTCCAGAGTTTGGCTATAGTGCAGGAGAATAATGCTTCTCCAGCAGAGTTAATGGCTCTTGTGACCTGTAGGAGGATTTTGTGGCTGGATCTTGGTGGTCTCATGGTTATGTAGGGTTGGAGTAGATTCTAGAGGGATGGGTCTTTTAGTGGTTGGTTCATTAGTTTGTGGGTGAGTGTGAGTTGGTACCCTTGAAGGAGGTGGGGGAGCTCTAGCCAGCCCAGTTCTGCTAGTGAGAGACAGCGGTGAGTACGGTAGGAAGCCCCTGTGGTGAATTTGGCGATTTTGTTGTAGCAGGTTTCGATCTTATTTAGATCGCATTGTCTAAGGTTAGTAAATATTGGAGAGGCGTGGAGTAGGGTAGAGATAAGATGAGAATTTGCTACTGAAACTTTAGCTGCTTTGGTAAGTAGTTGCTGATTTTTATGTAATGCTCCTAGTTTTTTGTGCACTTTTTCAATGGTCATGGAAATGTGAATGTCAAAGTTCAGTTTATTGTCTATTTCTACTCCTAGTAATTTGGTGTGTTCTGTAGGATGAATGGTGGTGTTGTCTTTTGCTGTGATGTTATGAGAGCTGTCTAGGGTAAGTTTGGTGGGTTGGAAGATTAGTAATTTTGTTTTGTTTGGGTTGAGTATTAGTTGGGTATCAGATAACCAAGTTTCAATAGAAGAAAATGCTTCCTGTGTGACTTTTTGCAGTTCTGGTAGGGAGTGGGCTGTGCAGATGATGGTTGAGTCATCTGCGTATTGTATGAGTGTGCCATGTGTTGTGGCTGAGACTAGATTATTGGTGAAAATAAAGAAGAGTAGGGGTCCCAGGATGGACCCTTGGGGAACTCCTATGGAGACTGGTAGTTGGGGGGATAGGTTGTCCTGCCAAACAACTGCTTGTTGGCAGTCAGATAGATATCTCTGAAACCAGTTGATGACTGGTTGAGAGAAGGATAGGTTATTATGAAGAGAGATGAGTTGTTTGTGTGGGACCATGTTGAAAGCTTTAGAGTGGTCTAGGAAGGTAGCTGAGGAGAGATAACCTGCATTTTTGTTTTGTAGGATAGTGTTAGAGAAAGAGAGTAAGGCAGTGGTGGTGCTATGGTTAGGTCGGAAACCGTGTTGTGTCTTGGAGAGGAGGTTGTTAGCAAGGAGATGATCTGAGACTTGAGAATGAATGCATCTCTCTAGTATTTTGGAGAGTGGCGAGAGAATAGTTATGGGGTGGTAATTGGTTAGATCTGTGGAGGGGCCTCCTTTGTGTAGGGGAATTATGTGTGAGACTTTCCACAGTGTGGGAACATAACTTTCTGACAGAGATTTGTTAATCAAGAGTGATACGGGGTAGGCTAGAACGTCAGCTGCAAGTTGAATGTATTCACCTTGGAGGTTGTCTGCTGCTAATCTGGTGGTTTTAAGTTTAGTTAGTAGTTGTTTTATTTTGGAGGTAGGAACAGGAGAGAAAGAGAAGCTAGTTGGGAGATTGTTAGTTCTAGTTGATGGTGTGGGTTTATGGGGGGGGGGTTGTGTTGTCTAGTTAGTGATAGTACGGTTTGTGTGAAGTGATTGTTGAAAGAGGTAGCAATATTTTTGCAGGAGAGAGTTAAGTTAGGAGTGGGTATACTTGCCTGGGTGGAGAATGGAGTGTATTGAGGACCAGAATTGTTTGGGGTTATGTTTGGAGGAGGTAAAGGCAGACTGGTAGTATTGAATTTTGTCATGTTTTATAAGCTTTTTGGTTCTATTGCGCAGTTCTAGGAATTTTTGCCTAGTAGAGGGGGTTTTGGTTTTGCGCCAGTTGACCCATGCTTTATCCCTGTTTTTCATTTCACACCGTGTTTTTTTGTAGCCATGGGGATTGTTCAGCTCTAGTTCGGGAACATCTTATGGGGGCGTGGTAATTAAGGATGCTAAGGAATGTTTTATTAAAGTAGTCAACTGCGTCATCTAGTCTGAGGTATTTTAGAGGTTGCCAGTTACAGTCTTTTAGGGATGAGCTGAATGAGAGAGGGTTGAAGTTAGTTTTTTGCATATTACCTCTTCGCCTTCTGATACATCACTGGCTCTTCCCGTCATGACCATCAATAGATACTCACTGTGCCTGTCACTCCTGTGTGAGTCTAACGGATAAACTGTAAGACTCATTTACAGTAACTATTGTATTTTCATATGAGGCTTATTAGAATTCATAATAAGCAGTGCTATTCTAAGTCAATAAGAGTGGAAGCCAAGTGATGTGTCTGGGTGAAGCATGATTTCCACAGTCAGAAATGTACATTTGAAATTTACATTTATATGCTGACAATCATAGTTACTACTAGACTGATATTCAGTTGTATTTTTCTCAGTTGTAGTAGTTTGTGCAAAATAGAAATTAAATTATTTTACCAAAATGTTACAATCATTCACTCTATTTCCATCAAATTTTAAAGGTGTTATTGTTTTACTACCATAATACAGATTAATGATTTGATAATATTGTTTTCTCTCAGCTTTATTTGAAGACAGTGATGATGTCTCATATTCCAATTCTTATCAGTCAGTCTTTTTTGAAAAGTGTTTACCCTGCACAGCAATGCATCAGATGTATGCTCAGGGAGGTGCTATCCCACAACATTCATGGTAAAGCTGCCACATATTCAAATGCCCAAAAATAAGTTTTTTTGTCAGAAATGTGAGATTTTGGAGGTCTAATTATAGTGACAACCTTTGCAAAGAGGTGACATTCCTTTTCTTGTTAAATAGAAGTATGCTGTTGTAGAATTTGAGTAGTCTATTTTGCTTTATAGGTGTTTCAAACGCAAAATAATTGTTTTATACAATGGTTAGAGGAAACCTAAGAAATATTTGTCCTGAAATTGCAGAACATTTGCGATTTTTCATGTATTTTCGCAGGATGCAAGCACCCAAACAGAGACTGCTCTGAATTAACAGGACAATAATTCAAGGTGTAAAACATCCTGTGTCTTATATTATCAGAAATTTGAACAATGCAGAAAAAAGATCTTTTATTACTGAAGGACTGAGACTAGAACAAATGGCTTGTCTATGCCCTGAACTACTATCTGTTATGCAGATACTTTAATTTAGTGACTGACTGTACTCCATCACAATGGGTCAGAGGGCAGAATGTGAAAGATATAAAGTTGCATTGGTTGGCATTATCCCTTTCACTAACACTGACCCACAGGCTTGGACTAGCCAGTAGAAATGCTGATGGGTCATTGAGGGGCCACAACCATTCATTATGATGCCAACCTCCTCAGCATTTCTACTGGTTAGCCCAGATTTGCTATGTCTTTGGGCTCAGCTTAGGTAGCTCAATTTAGAATAACTTCCGTACACTGCTGTGAGCTGTTTTTGATGTTTCAGACATAGCAAAAGAAAGCCATGTTCTTTGCCTAAGAGGCTATTTCTAGCTGAAATCTGGCTTTAGTAGACTTAATTTGCTCTCATAGTTTTTTTGTGTAGTTTGATAAGAGAGTTTTTATCATTCTGGGAGTCGCACTTCCCAGTCTCGGCTGTGACTTTTTTCTTTTGTTGTAGAACATGTTTTTTTGGATTCCACCAGGCGGTTTGTTTTCTGAGTTAGCTGTCATCCCTGTTTTCTCAGGGTTGGGGGGGGGGGGTTGGCAGGTTATCACTAAGTAGGTGGAAGTTTGCCACAGAATAGTTTCTAAATGTTTCAGATTTAAGCTGAGGTCACAGAACTGATTTTATTATGAAGGAGACAGCTTTGTGGTCTGATAACAGATAATACACTACACTTAGGGTAGTACAATGCTCTCCTATGTTCGATAGAACCAGGTTGAGTATGTTTGCACCCCTAGTGGGTGTATAAACTATCCGGCCCAAGGTGTTTGTGTTTACTAAGTCCAGGAATCTTTGGGCTTCTAAGTTTGGGATCATATAATTATCGCAGTTTACAGTTTACAGTGGGGTACTTGAAGTCACCCATGAATATAATATCGGGTTGAATGGGGAAGTCTTCCAGTAAGTCCAAATACAAGTCATGGGTCTCAGGTCATACAGGGTCACCCATAGCTTGCAAGTACAAGATATGGAACTTTGTTAAGGAAATCTGGACTTGGAGAAGCTTAAGCTCTTCATCCTGTTTGACTAGCCTTGAAGTGGGTTTGTTGTAGTTGATACAGAATGAGACACCTCCACCTTTGGTCCCTGCCTGCGCAGTAGCCGGCCTAAATGAGTGGAAGTCATCATAGCCCTGCACTGCCAGGGTACTTTCCACAGGTTTAAACCATGTCTCAGTAACTGCACAGATGTCCACATTCTCCAGGGTGAGGAGGGCCCCTTGAGGGAGCTGAGTTTCTTGTTTAGGCTCATTTCCTTGCACAGTAACATGTTTCGATTCTCTTGAGTTGTTTTGCTATTCTGGAAGGTTTGTCAGTTTGTCATTGCCTAAAACAGGCTCTATGGTGAAAAACGATGTTTAGTCAATATTCAAAATCCTAGAGAAGACAGGTGCAGACCATCCTTGGCAAAGCAACATTTTCTGTAGACCATATCCACCCATGCTGACAAATGTTGTACCCCCTTGGAATGACACCAAAAACTAAGCCAATCACTCAACCCAGTTATATTTTATTTATAATGTTGCACCATCCTTAGTGAAAGTAGAATGCTGCTGAATGCTAGGCACATCCCAGCCTAGGACATGTAATCGAAGATCTGTGTAATTCAAATAGTTCCTGAAGGTATGTCTCAGGTCATTCACACCCGCATGCACTCTGACTGAGTCATGCTGGTACTTGTAGTCTAATGACACAAGTGCATGACTGAGTCATGCTGGTACTTGTAGTCTAATGACACAAGTGCATGACTGAGTCATGCTGGTACTTGTAGTCTAATGACACAAGTGCATGACTGAGTCATGTTGGTACTTGAAGTCTAATGACACAAGTGCATGTGTGATTTGACAGATCCTAGGCCCTGATTACATAACTGACCATTATTTTCTCCTTATTAAACCCTGTAAGTAGGATTTCTATATGTCTCACAGTGGAGTCTCCTGTAACTAAAATATCGCGTAGTGTGTTGGCTTGGTTTATGGGCTTTGTAGTTGAGGCCCAAAAGGATGTGGCTGCTGACACAGACAGACAACTGGTGTCAGAGCCATGGACTAAAACTATCTGTCAAGAAATGCATAATAGTATCCTTTGGGAAGTCATCCATCCCTGGTAACTATCATATTGACAACAGACCCCTTAGAGTTGACACAGTAGTCAGGGGCATAGGGACAGACACAGATAGTAATCTAGCTTTGACCATCGCATGTCTACGGTGGTGAAGAAATCATTTTATGTTGCGCAACTTATAAACAAAGATATGGCATCTAAGTCCAAGGAAGTAATTATTCCACTGTATTTGGCATTCATCAGACCTATCATTGAGTACAATGCCCCCTTTGGTATGTCCCTAACCAGGCATATCCAACAATTGGAATGTCCACAGAGGTTCCTCACTAAAACAATACAGGGCATAAGTAAAATGTACTATGCAGACCACCTCAAGGCCCTATGCCTGTATTCTGTCTCTGACAAGCTTTTGAGGGGAGATCTATGCCTGGCATACAGGGCATTGTCAGATCCCACTCTGATGAATCTCCTGCATATCCAAAAAACAGCCAGCACCAAAATTACCCATTGTAAAACCTTAAACCTTGCTTGTGATATAAATAGGACCTGCTGGAGAGATGGGGTAGTCTCTGGGATACATACCTGTCTATGGAACAGGCTCCCCATCCATGTGAAGCAGAGTTCCTCCCTAACCCAATTCAAGTGCAACTTGGACAACTGGATGGGAAACCAGAAGCTCATCCCTGGTTTGGTACCTATGCCTTTAATGGACATGGGTAACCTGTAAATGGTTCATCTCCCAAGCCCCTGTTACACTTATCAAGGGTATCAGAACTTGTCAGAGATTTGGGATGCATGACTAAGCTTGCAAAGGCCCTTGAGGTCATTAGCCTAGTAAACACGTATGAACCTATGTGTTGTGATGTGTGTTGTTTGGGAAGAGTGCTATTAGGGTTGCAAAGAATACTTTTTGTAGGATGAATGTCTGAGGTTTTTGGGGGTTAGCAAGGTTGCTTTTAAGTGCCTCAGCAAGGGTTGGTCTATGTGTTGGGTCAGTATTATGTGTGGTGGGTGTAATACTTATGTTATTGACAAACTGTTATTTTGATGTCTTTTGGTTAGAGTTTTGCTAACAGTGACATCATGTAATTACATCTCTGACCTACTATATCCACTTCACTAAGGATTAATTTGTTGTCAGTGAACATGAAACAATTCTTACATTGCCTGAAGATGTCCATATCTACCAAGTTTGCAGCAGGGACATTGGGAAAGTGCCCATCTATAGTATCAGGTGTTTTGTAGTTGAGCTACAAACAGGTGGTACAGCAGGGATTTACAGCAGGCTATCTTGGGTGCTGTGGGAGTTGAAACTGCAACTAGGTTATGCATGACTGAATTTATACAGCATTTCACTTTGGCACAAACACAACTTGCTCTTCGTGTAACTGCAGACTGGATATAGTTAAAGGGGAATGTTTTATATTGAAAATCTGGTTTCTAAGTGCCTGTATCTATACAAAATACTGCTAAATACCACTATGCAGCAAGCAGCTGAATTTATAGACTTAAAGAAAAGTAGCTAGATCAACATAAAAGCCCTCTGGACAATGAAACAATCTCACGTTAAACTTCTCTGTGTTTTTCCCAAGTTGGACAGACCACACTACCTTTCTACTGCCACTAGAATTGCTAACCCAGTCTTCTTAATGTAAAAACACTTATTTAGTCAAAGAAAAAAGCTATCAAAAACAAATCAAACTACTAACTATAACAAATAATTACAAGACATTTCTAAGGCAGACAAGCCAGCAATGTGGAGCACATACTTTAAGGTGATTTCAAAGCACACTAGCAGCAGCTAGACCGAGGAAAACCAAATACACTTTACAGTGATGAAATGCAGAAAAATGAAATAAATTTGAAAATACAGCTGCAGTTTTCATAAATAGTGTAGAAAGTGCAATATTACAGTTTGAAGCATTTATAGGTTCATAGGTTCATAGGTTTATACTAGGCTATCTGCCCGAGGGCATTTACAAGCCTAGCCCATAGTTTTGTGGCTTACGCCACCCCTTTAGTATGGGGAACTATACCCATTATTTTGCTGTGCCTCTGTCGAACAGTGATACTGAGGTAATCCCTGGGGTATATCTGCGATCTCCCATCCATTGGTCAAGATTTCTCTTGAGCAAGGCCAGCGAGATGCTCTGCCTCACATATACCGGGATTTTGTTCCACAGCATAGGGAGTCTTTGGGTGATGAATCTATCCCTCCAGCACGTCCTATTAATAGCCGTGTCGAGGTTTAAGTCTCCCGCCCTTGTGGCTCTGATGGATCTAGATTTATTGAGGTGAAGCATATTCATCAAATCTGGGTTTGACATGGCCTTGTATGTCAGGCACAGGTCACCTCTGAGCAAGCGTGTGCGACTGAATAGAGCTGAAGTTCTTTCAGTCGGGCAGCATAGGACAGATTTTGAGACCCTTTATCCTTTTGGTGAGGAACTTTTGTGGCCTCTCCAGCTGCTGCAAGTGTCGGGTCAGATACATTCCGAATGGGGCATTGTACTCAATCATTGGTCTGATGAGTGATGAGTACAGGGAAACTATGACCTCCCTTGATCTAGATGTGAATCCCTTCATGATAAGGTGGGCAATGTAGAAGGTCTTCCTAACTACTTTAGCTACATGGGTGACGAATGACAGGCTACTGTCAACCTGGGTCCCCAGGTCCCTAATAACTTCTTCTGTGCTCAGTGGATTTCCACCTATGTGGTAGCTAGGGGTAACCTTGTTTTTCCCGAAGGGTATGACTATGCATTTTTTGGCATTTAACTTTAGGCCATGGCTCTGGCACCAGTTATCCGTTATTGAGTTTATTCATCAAGAAGACTCGAACTGCAATTCTAAAGGCAATAGAAAGGTATCAGTTCTGTCTGAGTTTGGAAACACTAGGGGAAGCTTAAAATTTGATAATTAATATCTTAGCCGGGATGGCACTAGTTGCAAGCCAGATACTCTAAGAACACAGGCAGGGATGCCAAGTATTTGTGAGCTCTGTGGAACTGAGTCAAGAGTCACACAAACTCACTAAATTTATATGCTCAAAGAAAATTGACTAAATCATCTAAAAAGTCCCATGGCAAATGAAATTATCAAATTTTAAGCTTCCCCTAGTGTTTCCAAACTCAGACAGAACTGATACCTTTCTATTGCCTCTAGAATTGCAGTTCGAGTCTTCTTGATGAATAAACTCACTTTAATTGGCCAAAAGTTACAAATACCAGAGACAAACCAAACAAGCTAAGTACAAGTAAAATTAGGCATTTCTATAGCAGACAAACATCTATTTGGTCACCATTTGATTAACAGTCAACAGAAACAGATGAAGTGCAAGAGCCTGAGTGTGCTTTCTCTGAGTTAGGATACATAATTAGCTGGGTTTGTCAGTCAGTATTTTGAACATCAAAATTGTGCCCATTCAATTAAAAATTATATATATATTTATTGCTTATTTTATTTATTTTATTTTACATTTGTTTACTGGGAAGGTCCAGCTGAGCAATTGCCCGTCTCCAGTGAAGGCTCGAGGAGAAATGCTCCATGTCATACAATGATAATTACAAAATCAAAATCAATACAAAATCAAAACAACAGCTTAATACAGGCTAATATACTTTGGTATATAGATTGACATATGCATAAATAGCAATTCAGAGACATATTCATTGAAAAATCAATGATTTAAAAAAATATATATATATATATATATATATATATATATATATATATATATACATATTTGTGTGTGTGTATATATTTATTTATTTATTTCAATTTGTTACCAGGAAATTCCAACTGGACGCAGGTCCTTTTTCAGTGGATGCCTGAAGAGACAAGCTCCACAGAACAGTAAATGATCAGCAGAGTACATGAAGAACAATTGAATATACATATAATAGCAAATAATACACACTGCAGCAAACATTAGCTATACATACATTATGAAACATAGTAATGAACAGATATACCAATAGCAAATAATACATACTGCAGCAAACATTAGCTATACATACAATATGAAACATAGTAATGAACAGATATACCAATAGCAAATAATACACACTGCAGCAAACATTAGCTATACATACAATATGAAACATAGTAATGAACAGATATACCAATAACAAATAATACATACTGCAGCAAACATTAGCTATACATACAATATGAAGCATAGTAATGAACAGATATACCAATAGCAAATAATACATACTGCAGCAAACATTAGCTATACATACATTATGAAACATAGTAATGAACAGATATACCAATAGCAAATAATACATACTGCAGCAAACATTAAATATACATACAATATGGAACATAGTAATGAACAGATATACCAATAGCAAGTAATACATACTGCAGCAAACATTAGCTACACATACAACATGAAACATAGTAATGAACAGATATACCAATAGCAAATAATACACACTGCAGCAATCATTAGCTATACATACAATATGAGACATAGTAATGAACAGATATACCAGTAGCAAATAATACACACTGCAGCAAACATTAGCTACACATACAACATGAAACATAGTAATGAACAGATATACCAATAGCAAATAATACACACTGCAGCAATCATTAGCTATACATACAATATGAGACATAGTAATGAACAGATATACCAATAGCAAATAATACACACTGCAGCAAACATAGCTATACATACATTATGAGACATAGTAATGAACAGATATACCAATAACAAATAATACATACTGCAGCAAACATTAGCTATACATACAATATGAAACATAGTAATGAACAGATATACCAATAGCAAATAATACATACTGCAGCAAACATTAGCTATACATACAACATGAAACATAGTAATGAACAGATATACCAATAGCAAATAATACATACTGCAGCAAACATTAGCTATACATACAATATGAAACATAGTAATGAACAGATATACCAATAGCAAATAATACATACTGCAGCAAACATTAGCTATACATACAATATGAAACATAGTAATGAACAGATATACCAATAGCAAATAATACATACTGCAGCAAACATTAGCTATACATACAATATGAAACATAGTAATGAACAGATATACCAATAGCAAATAATACACACTGCAGCAAACATTAGCTATACATGCAATATGAAACATAATAATGAACAGATATACCAATAGCAAATAATACATACTGCAGCAAACATTAGTTATACATACAATATGAAACATAGTAATGAACAGATATACCACTAGCAAATAATACATACTGCAGCAAACATTAGCTATACATACAATATGAAACATAGTAATGAACTGATATACCAATAGCAAATAATACATTCTGCAGCAAACTTTAGCTATACATACAATATGAAACATAGTAATGAACAGATATACCAATAGCAAATAATACATATTGCAGCAAACATTAGCTATACGTACAATATGAAACATAGTAATGAAAAGATATACCAATAGCAAATAATACATACTGCAGCAAACATTAGCTATACATACAATATGAAACATAGTAATGAACAGATATACCAATAGCAAATAATACATACTGCAGCAAACATTAGCTATACATACAATATGAAACATAGTAATGAACAGATATACCAATAGCAAATAATACATACTGCAGCAAACATTAGCTATACATACAATATGAAACATAGTAATGAACAGATATACCAATAGCAAATAATACATACTGCAGCAAACATTAGCTATACATACAATATGAAACATAGTAATGAACAGATATACCAATAGCAAATAATACACACTGCAGCAAACATTAGCTATACATACAATATGAAACATAGTAATGAACAGATATACCAATAGCAAATAATACATACTGCAGCAAACATTAGCTATACATACAATATGAAACATAGTAATGAACAGATATACCAATAGCAAATAATACATACTGCAGCAAACATTAGCTATACATACAATATGAAACATAGTAATGAACAGATATACCAATAGCAAATAATACATACTGCAGCAAACATTAGCTATACATACAATATGAAACATAGTAATGAACAGATATACCAATAGCAAATAATACATACCACAGCAAACATTAGCTATACATACAATATGAAACATAGTAATGAACAGATATACCAATAGCAAATAATACATACTGCAGCAAACATTAGCTATACATACAATATGAAACATAGTAATGAACAGATATACCAATAGCAAATAATACATACTGCAGCAAACATTAGCTATACATACAATATGAAACATAGTAATGAACAGATATACCAATAGCAAATAATACATACTGCAGCAAACATTAGCTATACATACAATATGAAACATAGTAATGAACAGATATACCAATAGCAAATAATACATACTGCAGCAAACATTAGCTATACATACAATATGAAACATAGTAATGAACAGATATACCAATAGCAAATAATACACACTGCAGCAAACATTAGCTATACATACAATATGAAACATAGTAATGAACAGATATACCAATAGCAAATAATACATACTGCAGCAAACATTAGCTATACATACAATATGAAACATAGTAATGAACAGATATACCAATAGCAAATAATACATACTGCAGCAAACATTAGTTATACATACAATATGAAACATAGTAATGAACAGATATACCAATAGCAAATAATACATACTGCAGCAAACATTAGCTATACATACAATATGAAACATAGTAATGAACAGATATACCAATAGCAAATAATACATACTGCAGCAAACATTAGCTATACATACAATATGAAACATAGTAATGAACAGATATACCAATAGCAAATAATACATACTGCAGCAAACATTAGCTATACATACAATATGAAACATAGTAATGAACAGATATACCAATAGCAAATAATACATACTGCAGCAAACATTAGTTATACATACAATATGAAACATAGTAATGAACAGATATACCAATAGCAAATAATACATACTGCAGCAAACATTAGCTATACATACAATATGAAACATAGTAATGAACAGATATACCAATAGCAAATAATACATACTGCAGCAAACATTAGTTATACATACAATATGAAACATAGTAATGAACAGATATACCAATAGCAAATAATACATACTGCAGCAAACATTACCTATACATACAATATGAAACATAGTAATGAACAGATATACCAATAGCAAATAATACATACTGCAGCAAACATTACTATACATATAATATGAAACATAGTAATGAACAGATATACCAATAGCAAATAATACATACTGCAGCAAACACTAGTTATACATACAATATGAAACATAGTAATGAACAGATATACCAATAGCAAATAATACATACTGCAGCAAACATTAGCTATACATACAATATGAAACATAGTAATGAACAGATATACCAATAGCAAATAATACATACTGCAGCAAACATTAGCTATACATACAATATGAAACATAGTAATGAACAGATATACCAATAGCAAATAATACATACTGCAGCAAACATTAGCTATACATACAATATGAAACATAGTAATGAACAGATATACCAATAGCAAATAATACATACTGCAGCAAACATTAGCTATACATACAATATGAAACATAGTAATGAACAGATATACCAATAGCAAATAATACATACTGCAGCAAACATTAGCTATACATACAATATGAAACATAGTAATGAACAGATATACCAATAGCAAATAATACATACTGCAGCAAACACTAGTTATACATACAATATGAAACATAGTAATGAACAGATATACCAATAGCAAATAATACATACTGCAGCAAACATTACCTATACATACAATATGAGACATAGTAATGAACAGATATACCAATAGCAAATAATACATACTGCAGCAAACATTACCTATACATACAATATGAAACATAGTAATGAACAGATATACCAATAGCAAATAATACATACTGCAGCAAACATTAGATATACATACAATATGAAACATAGTAATGAACAGATATACCAATAGCAAATAATACATACTGCAGCAAACATTAGCTATACATACAATATGAAACATAGTAATGAACAGATATACCAATAGCAAATAATACATACTGCAGCAAACATTAGCTATACATACAATATGAAACATAGTAGTGAACAGATATACCAACAGCAAATAATACATCCTGCAGCAAACATTACCTATACATACAATATGAAACATAGTAATGTACAGATATACCAATAGCAAATGATACATACTGCGGCAAACATTAGCTATACATACAATATGAGAAATAGTAATGAACAGATATACCAGTAGCAAATAATACATACTGCAGCAAACATTAGCTATACATACAATATGAAACATTGTAATGAACAGATATACCAATAGAAAATAATACACACTGCAGCAAACATTAGCTATACATACAATATGAAACATAGTAATGAACAGATATACCAATAGCAAGTAATACATACTGCAACAAACATTAGCTACACATACAACATGAAACATAGTAATGAACAGATATACCAATAGCAAATAATACACACTGCAGCAAACACTAGTTATACATACAATATGAAACATAGTAATGAACAGATATACCAATAGCAAATAATACATATTGCAGCAAACATTAGCTACACATACAACATGAAACATAGTAATGAACAGATATACCAATAGCAAATAATACACACTGCAGCAAACATCAGCTATACATACAATATGAAACATAGTAATGAACAGATATACCAGTAGCAAATAATACATACTGCAGCAAACATTAGCTATACATACAATATGAAACATAGTAATGAACAGATATACCAATAGCAAATAATACATATTGCAGCAAACATTAGCTACACATACAACATGAAACATAGTAATGAACAGATATAGCAATAGCAAATAATACACACTGCAGCAAACATTAGCTATACATACAATATGAAACATAGTAATGAACAGATATACCAATAGCAAATAATACACACTGCAGCAAACATTAGCTATACATACATTATGAGACATATTAATGAACAGATATACCAATAGCAAATAATACATACTGCAGCAAACATTAGCTACACATACAATATGAAACATAGTAATGAACACATATACCAATAGCAAATAATACATACTGCAGCAAACATTAGCTATACATGCAATATGAAACATAGTAATGAACACATATACCAATAGCAAATAATACACACTGCAGCAAACATTAGCTGTACATACAATATGAAACATAGCAATGAACAGATATACCAATAGCAAATAATACACACTGCAGCAAACATTACATATACATACAATATGAAACATAGTAATGAACAGATATATCAACAGCAAATAATACATACTGCAGCAAACATTAGCTATACATACAATATGAAACATAGTAATGAACACATATACCAATAGCAAATAATACATACTGCAGCAAACATTAGCTATACATGCAATATGAAACATAGTAATGAACACATATACCAATAGCAAATAATACACACTGCAGCAAACATTAGCTGTACATACAATATGAAACATAGTAATGAACAGATATACCAATAGCAAATAATACACACTGCAGCAAACATTACATATACATACAATATGAAACATAGTAATGAACAGATATATCAACAGCAAATAATACATTCTGCAGCAAACATTAGCTATACATACAATATGAAACATAGTAATGAACAGATATACCAATAGCAAATAATACATACTGCAGCAATCATTAGCTATACATACAATATGAAACACAGTAATGAACAGATATATCAACAGCAAATAACACATACTGCAGCAAACATTAGCTATACATACAATACGAAACATAGTAATGAACAGATACACCCATATCTAGCTAAAGGGTTGTAATAAATGTAGGATGTATATGCAGATAGTACTAAGCTCAAACAGATACTGTTCTAAACTCATAAACCTAAATCTATATACAAATATTGCACTAAACTCAAGCAGATATAAAGCAGAAGCTCCACACGAAGATGGAACAAGCTAGAAGGGCTAATGGGATGGAAGGGGAAGATAGAGGATTAAGAGAGGAGTCTGAGTGAGTAGTATACGTGGCAGTGAGAGGGAGCTTGGTGTAAGTCAGGTGGATATGTATTTAGATGAAGTGAGGTAGTTAAGCATGTTATAATAGGTCTGTGAGATTGAGTGCGGAGGAAAGGGGAGGGTAAAGGGTGAGCCAGTGCCTGCAGAGGAAGGAATGTGATGGTCAGACAGTGTGAAGCAGGGTGGCTAGGGGAGGGGAGAGGAAGGGGAAGGTAAAAGGAGGGTTACTAATCAGGATTGTTCCTATATATATATATATATATATATTCACAGAGAGAATTGAGATATAATTATGGGTGGCAATAATTTCATCAAATATAGAACTTATCGAACACAGCTTATCTAAACTCACTTTCTCTAAATTGGCAAAAGTCACAAAAAAGATGTGGGGGGCATTGCCCACCTACAACCCCTCTAACTTGCATATATCAACTCTAAAGTCATAATGTAGTGGAAGAACAGGAAAAATATTGAAAGCTTGCACAATCCAGCACACTGTAATAAATCAAACAGCAACATTAATTATGCATTTTTAGAAAAACCTATACTGGTTATGAAAAAGTCATAAACCTTCCTTATTAAGAAAATTATAAGAATATCATTAGATAAGGTGGCAGTAGATAACACTTTTCAATGAGTTTTGATTAAAGTGACAGATATGTTGTATCATTCTCTCTGCCAGATCTGTTCACAGAGTCCAGAGTGAGCAGCTTAAGAATGCATTGAGTGCAGTCTGTAAGTTCCTGTTTCAGTTTACAAATGTTTTGGTGCACATGTGCATCCTGTTGTCTATATAGGAGCAGTAGCCATTATCTTACATCTGTTGGTTAGTGTGGTTCTCAGGATCATTTACCATATGTCAGGTGAGATATCATCTTACTGACTTACTGCACTGAAATTATGTCCTCACACTTTTATATTAGATATTAACAATGGAAAAACGTGACAAGTGGCCTGTCTAATCATCCATTTTAGGTTTATTTATCATTCTATTCCTCCCACTTTCTTGTCTTTTTCTCCACTTTCACATGTCCTTTTGAATACCTTCATGGATCCATTGTCTTTCACCTGTTCTTGTCACCAGTTGTCTTCAGTTGTCAATCCTCTCTGTAAAAATATTCTATATGTTGTCTGCACATTGAGTCTGGAAACATGGAATTTCGTTCAATTTTTGTACTTGTGTGATTTATGAATGACTATAAAGTTTACTTTGCCTTTGATGTTCCACTGCTCCTCCCCCACCCTTCTTGTCTATGGTGACCTCTTCACATCCCTCTGATGTGACTTTGTACACTCAGTGCATGTCTCCACTATCACTTCTGGACTCTGGTTAGAAATGTACTAACTCCTCTAATTTTTGGACGCAGCCTTTTCTCACCATTGCATGCACCTCCTGTTGGTTTTCATGCTAACTTCTAATTTTATTTCAGTCTCAGCTTATATCTTCAAGGACTGTATGCTCTACTAGAGATATGTCTTCACAATAGCTTAATAGAGCATAAGCATTAAGTTCTTTGCTGTGAGTGTCCTCCTTAAGAATACATCTCAGTATTCAGGTGAGTGTTAGTACAGACCCCTTTTTGTTTCTCTCTCTCTCTCTCTGCTTCTTGTTCTCTACTCTTAGCACCATAAGTGTCTTAAATCTGTTTTGTTTTGCTTTTTGTCAGTCCAGTTTTATTCACAACTAATACTTTACATCAGGGATGATGAGGCCTCTTGCAGGAAAAACTTTACATTTGTTGATATAGACCCTCAACTGACACTTTCTGCTCAAATGGACAATATTTCAAAGTCCTTCTTTTATTACTGCTTCTGTTTTTGTTTTATAAACAAAGCCATAGATGCTGTTCTCTTTTCCCATACATTTGTTTGAAATAAACATACCACAGATTAATGGCTCCATGAAAGGGTCCTTTTAAATGCACTGCAGATTTATGGCTGCCTGAATGACTCCTTATAAACACACTGCAGATTAATGGCTCCCTGAATGAGTCATTATAAACACACTGCAGATTAATGGACCCCTGAATGAGTCCTTATAAACACACTGAAGATTAAGAGCTCTCTGAATGAGTCCTTATAAACACACTGCAGATGAATGGCTCCCTGAATGAGTCCTTATAAACACACTGCAGATTAATGGCTCCCAGAATGAGTTTTTTTTTAACACACTGCAGATTAATGGCTTCCTGAATGAGTCTGTATACACGCACTTCAGATTAATGGCTCCCTGAATGAGTCCTTATAAACACAATGCAGATTAATGGCTCCCTGAATGAGTCCTTATAAACACACTGCAGATTATTGGCTCCCTGAATGAGTCCTTATAAACACACTGCAGATTAATGGCTCCCTGAATGAGTCCTTATAAATGCACTGCAGATTAATGGCTCCTTGAATGAGTCCTTATAAAAGCACTGTAGATTAATAGCTCCCTGAATGAGTCCTGATAAACACACTGCAGATTAATGAATCTCTGAATGAGTCCTGATAAACACACTGCAGATTAATGGCTCTCTGAATGGGTCCTTATAAACACACTGAAGATTAATGGCTCTCTGAATGAGTCCTTATAAACACACTGCAGATGAATGGCTCCATGAATGAGTCCTTATAAACACACCGCAGATTAATGGCTCCCAGAATGAGTCTTTTTAAACACACTGCAGATTAATGGCTTCCTGAATGAGTCCGTATACACGCACTGCAAATTAATGGCTCCCTGAATGAGTCCTTATAAACACACTGCAGATTAATGGCTCCCTGAATGAGTCCTTATAAGCACACTGCAGATTAATGGCTCCCTGAATGAGTCCTTATAAACACACTGCAGATTAATGGCTCTCTGAATGAGTCCTTATAAATGCACTGCAGATTAATGGCTCCTTGAATGAGTCCTTATAAAAGCACTGCAGATTAATAGCTCCCTGAATGAGTCCTGATAAACACACTGCAGATTAATGGCTCCCTAAATGAGTTCTTATAAACACACTGCAGATTAATGGCTCCCTGAATGAGTCCTTATAATCACACTGCAGATTAATGGCTCTCTCAATGAGTCCTTATAAACACACTGCAGATTTATGGCTCCCTGAATGAGTCCTTATAAATACACTGCAGATTAAGGGGTCCCTGAATAAGTCCTTAGAAACACAGTGCAGATTAATGGCTCCCTGAATGAGTCCTTATTAACACACTGCAGATTAATTGCTCCTTGAATGAGTCCTGACAAACACACTGTAGATCAATGGCTCCCTGAATGAGTCCTTACAAACATGTTGCAGATTAAGGGCTCCCTGAAAGAGTCCTTATAAATGCACTGCAGATTAATGGCTCCTTGAATGACTCCTTATAAACACACTACAGATTAATGGCTCCCTGAATGAGTCCTTATAAACACACTGCAGATGAATGGTTCCCTGAATGAGTCCTTATAAACATACTGCAGATTAATGGCTTTCTCAATAATTCCTTATAAACACTCTGCAGATTAATGGCTCCATGAATAACTCCTTATAAACACACTGCAGATTAATGGCTGCCCGAATGAGTTCTTTTAAAAAACTGCAGATTAATGGCTCCCTGAATGAGTCCTTATACACACACTGCAGATGAATGGCTCCCTGAATGAGTCCTTATAAACACATTGCAGATTAATGGCTCCCTGAATGATTCCTTATAAATTCACTGGAGAGTAATGGCACCCTGAATGTGTCCTTATAAATGCACTGCAGATTAATGGCTCCCTGAATGAGTCCTTATAAACACACTGCAGATTAATGGCTCCCTGAATGAGTCCTTATAAACACACTGCAGATTAATGGCTCCCTGAATGAGTCCTTATAAACACACTGCAGATTAATGGCTTCCTGAATGAGTCCGTATACACACACTGCAGATTAATGGTTCCCTGAATGAGTCCTTATAAACACACTTCAGATGAATGGCTCCCTGAATGAGTCCTTATAAACACATTGCAGATTAATGGCTGTCTGAATGAGTCCTGATAAACACACTGCAGATTAATGGCTCTCTGAATGGGTCCTTATAAACACACTGAAGATTAATGGCTCTCTGAATGAGTCCTTATAAACACACTGCAGATGAATGGCTCCCTGAATGAGTCCTTATCAACACACCGCAGATAAATGGCTCCCAGAATGAGTCTTTTTAAACACACTGCAGATTAATGGCTTCCTGAATGAGTCCGTATACATGCACTGCAAATTAATGGCTCCCTAAATGAGTCCTTATAAACACACTGCAGATTAATGGCTCCCTGAATGAGTCCTTATAAACACACTGCAGATTATTGGCTCCCTGAATGAGTCCTTATAAACACACCGCAGATTAATGGCTCCCTGAATGAGTCCTTATAAATGCACTGCAGATTAATGGCTTCTTGAATGAGTCCTTATAAAAGCACTGCAGATTAATAGCTCCCTGAATGAGTCCTGATAAACACACTGCAGATTAATGGTTCCCTAAATGAGTTCTTATAAACACACTGCAGATTAATGGCTCCCTGAATGAGTTTTTATAATCACACTGCAGATTAATGGCTCTCTCAATGAGTCCTTATAAACACACTGCAGATTTATGGCTCCCTGAATGAGTCCTTATAAATACACTGCAGATTAAGGGGTCCCTGAATAAGTCCTTAGAAACACAGTGCAGATTAATGGCTCCCTGAATTAGTCCTTATAAACACACTGCAGATTAATTGCTCCTTGACTGAGTCCTGATAAACACACTGTAGATTAATGGCTCCCTGAATGAGTCCTTACAAACATGTTGCAGATTAAGGGCTCCCTGAAAGAGTCCTTATAAACACACTGCAGATTAATGACTCCCTGAATGACTCCCTATAAACACACTACAGATTAATGGCTCCCTGAATGAGTCCTTATAAACACACTGCAGATTAATGGCTCCCTGAATGAGTCCTTATAAACATACTGCAGATTAATGGCTTTCTCAATAATTCCTTATAAACACTCTGCAGATTAATGGCTCCATGAATAACTCCTTATAAACACACTGCAGATTAATGGCTGCCCAAATGAGTTCTTTTAAAAAACTGCAGATTAATGGCTCCCTGAATGAGTCCTCATACACACACTGCAGATGAATGGCTCCCTGAATGAGTCCTTATAAACACATTGCAGATTAATGGCTCCCTGAATGAGTCCTTATAAATTCACTGGAGAATAATGGCTCCCTGAATGTGTCCTTATAAATGCACTGGAGATTAATGGCTCCCTGAATGAGTCCTTATAAACACACTGCAGATTAATGGCTCCCTGAATGAGTCCTTATAAACACACTGCAGATTAATGGTTCCCTGAATGAGTCCATATAAACACACTGCAGATTAATGGTTCCCTGAATGAGTCCTTATAAACACACTGCAGATGAATGGCTCCCTGAATGAGTCCTTATAAACACATTGCAGATTAATGGCTCTCAGAATGAGTCCTTATAAACACACTGCAGATTAATGGCTTCCTGAATGAGTCCTTATACACACACTGCAGATTAATGGCTCCCTGAAAGAGTCCTTATAAACACATTGCAGATTAATGGCTCCCTGAATGAGTCCTTATAAACACACTGCAGATTAATGGCTCCCTGAATGAGTCATTATAAACACACTGCAGATTAATGGCTCCCTGAATGAGTCCTTATAAACACACTGCAGATTAATGGTCTCCTGAATGACTCCTTATAAACACACTGCAGATTAATGGACCCCTGAATGTGTCCTTATAAACACACTGCAGATTAATGGCTCCCTGAATGAGTCATTATAAACACACTGCAGATTAATGGTTCCCTGAATGAGTCATTATAGACACACTGCAGATTAATGTCTCCCTGAATGAGTCCTTATAAACACACTGCAGATGAATGGCTCCCTGAATGAGTCCTTATAAACACACTGCAGATTAATGGCTCCCTGAATGAGTCCTTATAAATGCACTGCAGATTAATGGCTCCCTGAATGAGTCCTTATAAACACACTGCAGATGAATGGCTCCCTGAATGTGTCCTTATAAACACATTGCAGATTAATGGTTCCCTGAATGAGTCCTTATAAACACACTGCAGATTAATGGCTGCCTGAATGAGTCCTTTTAAAAAACTGCAGATTAATGGCTCCCTGAATGAGTCCTTATAAACACACTGCAGATTAATGGCTCCCTGAATGAGTCCTTATAAACACACTGCAGATGAATGGTTCCCTGAATGAGTCATTATAAACACACCACAGATTATCGGTTCCCTGAATGAGTCATTATAAACACACTGCAGATTAATGGCTCCCTGAATGAGTCCTTATAAACACACTGCAGATTAATGGTTCCCTGAATGAGTCCTTATAAATGCACTGCAGATTAATGGCTCCCTGAATGAGTCACTACTACTCACAATTCTCACTATGATCCTCTCCATTTTACTCTTTAGCCTGGTACTTTCTTCAGCTTCCCCCTTTATTCACATTCTGCAGTCTTACTCCTCTTCCAGAGACCCTTACCACCATATGTCCACTGCCCACATTTAGCTAATCTGGTATAATTTTAGCAATGTCTTTTTTCAAATTTATTATTCTTCTTCTCAGAATCAGTTCACCCATTGTGGACGTATTGCGTTAGTTTACTGGGGTAGTACAGTAATTAAAACAGACCATACTTCGGCACAGCCCTGATGAAAATGAATTCACAAAATTAAATAAACAAATAAAGAAAGAAAGAAATAAGTACAGTGAAACAAAACTAATTCCCAAACATGGAATAATCACAGAAGGCAGAGAATCAGACAGACAATTGAAAATATAAGGAATTGTTTTTAAGCTAGGAGAAAAACAAATGTGGATTCATTTTAGTAGTAAATGTGTGAGGTAAGCAGCAAGTGAGAATAGAAGGTGAAAGTAGAAGTGATGATGGTTAGGTAGGAGTTAATTGATGAGTTCCATGGTTAAGGAGGAGTTAAGTGATGAGTTCCATTCTTAGGGAGGAGTTAAGTGATGAGTTCCATGGTTAGGGAGGAGTTAAGTGATGAGTTCCATTCTTAGGGAGGAGTTAAGTGATGAGTTCCATGGTTAGGGAGGAGTTAAGTGAGGAATTCCATGGTTAGGGAGGAGTTAAGTGACAAATTCCATGGTTAGGGAGGTTTTAAGTGATGCATCCCATGGGAAAGTGCTTGCTGTCAGTTTTTTTGATGGAGGTGTCCTTTGAATTAAACTCTGAAAGTTGGGAATAAGAAAATGTATTCTAGGTGGGAAGAAGGAATTGCTTGAGTTTTGAAGAAAGACTAGAGAAGTAGTGGGCAGTATAGTGTAATTAGTTATGCGAGGTCTGGAGCAAGAGAGTTATATGGGTGGAATTGCAGAGGTTGTGTGGATGGTTTATTAATGGAGTTTGGCAGGAAGAGGCAGGAAGACACATACATGATGTAGTTTGAAAAGAAAAGGCCCTTAGAGTACAGCTCACAGCCTTAACCAGCTGCACCAAATTCCACTCTCTAATGAGATGCTGAACTGTATTACACCTGCAAAGAAATCAAGGCGTTTAATCACAGGGCATCATATATTAGACTAACCTTAAACTATCATTGCTCTATTCAGTACCCTTACCCAGTCCTCGTAGGTACAATGTTAAAGATGCATAAATACACTCAGAAAGATCCTGCAGTCTTTTTGTTCGGTAATGAGATTTTCATTGCTTACACAAATTACATACCTCTTTCTTACCTGTTTTATGTACATATTTGCCATTTGTTAATCAGGTTGGTTCACTTGTGTGAGTATAACTAAGTAAATAGCATTAATCCTTGCAGCTTTCATTATTTTTATATTTACAGGAGCATCAGGAGCCCTGGCCAAGAAATTCATCTCAGTGTATCCAGAGTCAAGAGTCACAGTCTATGATTTACCAAAAATGATCAAGGGAGCAAAACAGTGCAACATGCACGTTAAAGATCCCAGAATTTATTTTCAAGAAGGTAACTGACTCCTAACTTGTCAAAAATCAGATAATTATAATTCTGATTTTTTTTTAGTTATGATTATCATTTCAGATGCTTGTGATTTTTTTTATGATTATGTTTTCTTGGATACAGTTCTGACACTGAATTTAAGATAAAGAAACGAGGGCTGAAAGTAAGTATAAATAGCAGTTTCATGAGACACAGGTGTATGGATCAGGCAATACAAATTGTTTAAACTTTATTAGCTACACACAGTATATTGCATTTACATAAAATCCTCATACATGAAGCACCATATCTAATGAGCGGTTGACTGCTTTATTTCCAATTCTGTCCCTGTCACCCCTCCTTAGTTTATCTTTGGGTTCACCTTCCACTTCCTCCAGGTATGGTTTTCACTCTTGTAATATTTTAGTACCTCTGTCCATTGCTTTTTAAATTTCCTCCTGTCATTTCTTTCATTTAGTCACTTCTTGTTATATTTTCCTCATGTCCAGGAATATTTTGTGTAATTCATGTCCCTATACAGGTTTTGTCCAGTTCCAGGTTTTTGTGATGAAGATTTTAACTCCTGCACTTTACAGTTTGATGATGTTCATTTATCTTTCCTTCCAGATGGTGTCTTTTCCTTCATGCTTCATGACAGAATTCCCAGTAATGATCTGATTCTTTTTGAAATATCTCCCTAAATGTTTTGCTTGCTTCTAGACTTTGTGCCAACCCACAGTCCCAGAATGTGTGTACCATTCCTGCATCCTCCTTCAGATACTTCTAGCATCTACCTGTCTGCCTTCCTTTACCAATCTCATTGGGGTTAGATTTACCAGAGTCATGGGGATTAGATACCACCTATGCCGAGGGTTTAATGTATGGCTCTATGTACATTCTGCATGCACCTCATCACTACCTGAATTATTTTCTGCATGTGCTAGTAACCTAAAACTTCTGTCCATCTTCCCTCCCTTTCTCAATTCTTTTTCATTCTCACTTCTTCAACATCATTTCTTCTTCTCCTAACTCTTTGTCTTCTGTCCCACTAACCTCTTCTATTTCCTCCAAGGTACCATCCTCTCCCCTTTTTGCCTTCCTATACTACTTTTCTCTTTCTCATTTTGTAATACCCTTATTCTTCTCCAGATCTCTCCAGCTACCACACAGTTTAACCGTTACCTCTCTCTGCTATTCTCCATTGTTTTAAATGTTTCTTCACAATCTTTTTTGTTCCTGCATACCGAATCTTTCTTTAAGCTATTCCACTTCTCCACATTTCTATTTCTTCATTGTCTTCCCCTCACCTTGTGTTCCCCATAGATGTTTGGGTTCCCCCTTACCCCATTTCAATAATCCCAGTTCCTTTTGTATGCTTCTCCATGTCTCAGGCTCTGTCACTCACGTTAGCTTATCCCCCTCCTCTTCTGTTTAGCAGTGTAGTTTTGGGACGTGCAAAAGTGGAAACCACTTGTGCAGTAGCAATGGAAACTGATATGCAGAAACAAAAGGGGTGTGTTTTACAGAATTTAAAGGCTGGTCTTACTAAAAGAATGACAAGCAAACAAATGTGTACTAGCTGTAACAAAAGGGGTGTGTTTTACAGAATTTAAAGGTGTGTCTTACTAAAAGAATGACAAGCAAACAAATGTGTACTAGCTGTGGTGTTTGGCAAAATATAATTGTGACATTTGGCTTTTCTTCCTTCGATGTAAGATATTTTATGCACTTAAGTAAAAAGTTTTTTTTGTGATGTGATAATTGAAATTGATGGTATTTCCTGGGCACAGCCATGGGAGACAGGAGAATAAAATTGTAGCTGAATTTCTTGGCCAGCAGATTTGCTGTATCTTCTGGCCCCATTTAGAAGAACAAAAAAAAAAAAAGCAAAGTAGAATGCACAATAATAAACAGCAATAACCAGAGAAATACTGTAGTAAAGTAGGTCCAAATAATTAGAAATAAAGTAAACCCCTTTAATGAAATCACAGTTAAGTGATATCATCCTTAGAGCAGGCAAGATGTCATGAGAACTGATAAAAAACTTGTAATCCACCATTAAATAACATTCAAAAAGTCATGTGCAATCACACTAAAAATGTTTGTCAATAAACAAACAAATAAATTAAGGAACTGAATACTAAAAAATGTAAAATTCTGAATACTTTGCATTTTGTCATATGCAAGATTAACAGTAAAAATGTTGCAGCTCTCAGCTTCAGTACACTGAATATTGATACACTGTCATTACATCCTGAGGGAAACAGCCTATTATATTGATACACTGTCATTACATCCTGGGGGAAACAGCATATTATATTGATACACTGTCATTACATCCTGGGGGAAACAGCATATTAAATTGATACACTGTCATTACATCCTTGGGGGAAACAGCATATTATATTATAGGTTAATAGGTTCATAGGTTCATACTAGGCTATCTGCCCTGGGGCAATTATAAGCCTAGCCCGATTCTGTATGGCTTAGGCCACCCCTTGATTTGAGTATACTGTGCCCTTTTTAAAGTTTAGTTTACTGTGCCTCTGTCTAATAGTGACACGGAAGTAATCCCCGGGACAAACCTATGATCCCCCATCCACTCATCAAGATTCTTCTTGAAAAGAGTCAGTGAGGTGCTCTGCCTAACATGAATTGGAATTCTATTCCAGAGCAAAGGGAGCCTCTGGGTTATGAATCTGTCCCTCCAGCATGTTCTATTTATTTCTGTGCTGAGGTTCAAGTCCCTCGAGAGCGTGGCTCTAAGGGATTTAGATTTACTGAGGTGGAGCATGTCCATTAATTCTGGATTTGACATAGCTTTGTATGTCAGGCATAGATCGCCTCGAAGTAGGCGGTATGCAACTGAGTAGAGCTGGAGTTTTTTTAACTGAGCAGCATATGGCATCTGTTTGAGACCCTTGATCCTCTTGGTGAGATACTTTTGGGGTCTTTCTAATTGCTGCAGGTGTCGGGTAAGGTACATCCCAAAAGGGTCATTGTATTCTATGATGGGCCTGATGAGGGATGAATAAAGGGGCAAAATTACCTCTCTTGATCTAGATGTGAAACCCTTCGTGATGAGGTGGGCTATGTAGAAGGTCTTTCTAACCACTTTGGCAATGTGGTTTTCAAAGGAGAGATTGCTATCAACTTGGGTCCCCAGGTCCCTAATAAATTTCTCTCTACTTAATGGGTTTCCGCCTATGTGGTAATTTGTGGGCACATTGTTTTTGCCAAAGGGTATGACTATACATTTTTTGGCATTTAGCTTTAAACCATGGTGCTGGCACCAGTTATCTGTCTCTGTGAGACCTTTTTGAAGGATGTTTGTGTCAGCTGGAGAGTTGATTATGGCGCCCAGTTTGCAGTCGTCTGCGAACTTGGTGAGCCATAGTCCTCCAACGTTTGCCTGTACCTCGGAAAAGTATATACCAAACAAGAGTGGTCCCAGGACAGAACCCTGTGGTATGCCACTTTTGACTGGTTTCGAGTCTGACATGGCTCCAGCAACTCTCACTCTGTGGGTTCTGTCTTTGAGCCAGTTTGTGACCCATCTTGTGACATAGGGGTTTATATTTAAGCTGGACAGCTTATCTATGATGCGTGAGTGGGGTATTGTGTCAAATGCCTTTGCAAGGTCCAAATATGCTGTGTGGACTACCTTCCCTTCATCTTTGGCTTTGGTGACTGTTTCGAAGAAGTCAACCAGGTTCAAAAGGCAGGATCTGCCCTTGACAAAGCAGAACTGGGTATGATCTAGTGTCTGTAGGTCCCCAATGTCTTTGTTTATGAGCTCCATGATGATCCTCTCTATAGCCTTGCAGACTAAGCTAGTCAGGCTTATGGGGCGATAGTTTCCAGGGTCCGTAGAGGCTCCACCTTTGTGGAGTGGGACCACTGTTGCTGTACGCCATTCTGTGGGCACATATCCTGTAGTGAGGCTGAGATTGTATAGCCGTTTTATTTGAGGGATTAGTTCCTCTTGGAGTTCATGTAGGATGCAACCTGGGACGCCATCTGGTCCCATGGAAGCAGTGTTTTTTGCTTTGGAGAGGGCAGCCTTCACCTGAGCATCAGAGATGTTTGGGAGGGAGCCCTCTGCCGGGATAGATACTTGCTCTTTTGGGGGGGAGGGGATGGAGAAGTTTGCACTGAACCTGTCTGCCAGGATATTGGCGATGTCTGTGGGTTCAGTGTATTTTTTGTCATTTAGAATCAACTCAGAACAAGTCTGGGAGTTGCATCCCAGGTTTCTAACATAACTGAAAAAAGCCTTATGATTGTCTTTGGTGTCCTGTGCAATTTTTCTCTCGAAGCTGGCCTTGGAGGATTTTATGAGAGATCATAATTTTTTGCTAGTACTGATCAGAGATGCCTTCCCTATTAGGGATTTTGCTCTATCATGTAGTAGCTTCCTCCTTCTGTTGTACAGTTTATTTATGGCAGGGGTCCACCAGACTGGACGCCTGCCTTTGGATGATTGGGTCTTGGTTTTGTTTGGGATAGCATGATCCATGCATTCCTGGAGATGTCCGTAGAATGCATTTATATAGGATTCTGCAGTTTGGGCCATAGTTTCCACTGGCCCTGGGGCCTTGAAGGATTCCACTTCGGTTTTGAGAAGTGAGAAGTTCGCTTTGAGAAGTTTTTCACTGTGGTTTTCTGGGCTGGGGTGGAGTCGGGATGTGGACATCCAGTGAAATTAATTTATGGTCTGATCTTACCAATGAGGGATATACTTCTGGTGTGGAGCATAGAGTCCCCATGTTGGTAATGATCAGGTCTAGTATGTTGTCCCCTCTTGTGGGAGTGGTGACTAGTTGTTCCATAGCATTTGAGTTTATAATTTCCAGGAACCTTTGAGCTAAGGTGCTGGGGCTTGAGTAGTGCTCCCAGTCAATGTTTGGGTAGTTGAAGTCACCCAATATAATGGTGTTCGGAGAGATCTTTATGTTCTCCAATGTTTTCAGGAAAGCCGAGTGGGATTCCTGACTTTGAGAGGGTGGTCTGTTGGATGCTATAAACTGAAAAGCAGTCTTGCCCACTGTTAGTTGCACATGGATGGTCTCTGATACTTCGTGCAATGCCACTAACCTGGAGGTGTGGATATCCTTGATAAATATGGAAACTCCCCCTCCTTTTGTGGTTTGGTCCGGGTTTTGGGGCCGAAAAGCATGATATGAGGTATAGCCTGGTAGTGCTGGGCTGCTCTCTGGAGCCTTGAACCAGGTTTCTGTCACTGCACAGATATTGATGTTCTCCATACTGAGGAGAGCTTTGAGTGCGTGCATCTTGAGGTTAAGACTTCTGGTGTTTAGCAGCATTACCCTTAGTTTCTTGTTCCTTGTGCTGTCTATGGGGGTGGGTTTGACTTTTGAGCCTTGCCTAAAAAAGGCACTATAGAGGTGGCAAGAGCCTTTGCCAATATCTGAAAGCCCAGTGGTGACAGGTGCAAGCCGTCCCTAGCGAAGCAACGTGGCTTGTCGAGCATGTCATCCCAGGCTGACAGACACTGGATCCCCTTTGAATGACACCAAAATTTTAGCCAATTGTTAAAATCATTCCTTTTGCATTTGTACTGTGGCATCATTCTAGGTGAGGGTAAGATGCTGCTCAAGGTCAGGGTCATACCAGCCTGGGCTACATGATCAGAGAGCTCCTCTATGTCTCTTTTCATGTAGTCCAGGGAGGTACGTCTCAGATCATTCACACCAGCATGTACAATGACTGAGTCATATTTGTATTTGCTTTGGAGTGACCTGAGTGCTTGCGTTATGTGGCGGATCCTAGCACCCGACAGGCAGCTCACCATGACCTTCTCTTTATTCAGCCTGGTGAGCGGGACATCAGTGTGTCTGACAATAGAGTCATCTATTACAAGAGTATCAGGTGTGTTATTCAGCCTTAAGGGCTGTGGCTGCTTGGCACACTGACTTTGTGGGTTATGTGTTGTGTGTGTTTTGTTTTGAGGTAGCGTTTGCTTGGATGTCTGCTTTGGAGGTCTCTGTTGCATAGGTAGATTTTTATTTAGAGCCTCCAAGTATGTTTTTGTGTATTTATGTGTTTGGTTCGCTGATGTGGTGGGACTATGTGATGCTGGAATTGTGTTGTGTGAGGTTACCTTCTCCTCCTGACTGGTTACACCAGTTTTGAGACGAGAGAGCTCAGCCTCCAGTTTGGCTAAATAGTTTCATCTCTCACATATATTTGAACCTGTTTGGAGGAGGAGATACACTGATACACTGTCATTACATCCTGGGGAAACAGCATATTAATTTAGCTGCCAAGTTATTTCCCTGTATTTCTATATGGTTTGTAAGTTATTTCCCTGTATTTGATCCTTGTTGGTATTAATGGGAACATTATCAATACACACCGGGGGGTGGAGTGGTGCATTGGTTTACTTTGTCACAGCACAGCGAAAGGTTCTCTGGTTTGATTCTCAGCTAGGGTGCCTTCTATGTGTAGCCTGCATGTCCTCCCTGTGTTTGTGTGGGCTTGCTCTGGTTTACTCCCATGTTACAAAACCATTCGTCTGGATTGTTTCTCCCCAGGCTTCTGTTGAAAATTGGCTCATTTCAAGTCAGGCTTTCCCAGTAGACAAATGTTAAATAAATAAGATAAAAAAAAGTAAACCTGGGATCTTACATAAAAGGGAATGCTTCTAAAGTGTGTTTGTGCCTCTTTATTACAGCAATGTCCTATATATGCTAGTAATTTCACCTCATTATTGCTCTAAGTGTTTCGTATGTAAACAAAAAAAAAACAGCTGCATGACAGACAGTTGGCTACATGTACAAGGCCAGTACTTCTACAATTAAAATGTTTACTAGACATGTAGGTTTTTCATGGGCAGTAATAGAAATTTTGCTTCTTTCCAAAATATACTTGCACTGGTAGTGAAACACACACTTATAAGTTCCCTGCTTTTTGTTAGTCATGTTAATGTTTTCCACCCCCTATTTCAAACCTCTCTTTTAAATGTTTTTGCCTGTTTTGTATATAATATAAGTGGTCAATACCACAGATGTTCTGCCACATCTGGAAAGTGGAAAAATATATTCCAGGTTTTGTTCAGAATATTTTTTTAACCCTCCAGATTCATTGTTGTATTTTAATATCATCGCCTGTCATAGTTTCACTCTCTGTTTTCTTAGGAACAGAGCCTTCCTTCACTATTCCCAAGACTGGCAGACATTTTGAACCCCGACCATTTGTTATATCAGTTTGAATGGTTTCCTAAATGTTTGCATCGTCACACTGGACTAAAAACACACCATATAGGTTATTGATTTATTTGATAAAGGTGTCATAATCAGAAGTCCTACAAGTCTTTCTAATATCCTGGCCCTTCACCGAACTTCTTTTCTGGAAGAGTGGGTGGTTACTGTGGTAATGAAGATATGAACTGGAGTATGCTCACTTACAATAGAGGCCTGAAGAAAATTTTGTTTCCAATCACTTTTTTTTCTGAATGTGATGTCTAAGAAGTTAACTTCATGAGAAACATGGTGTGGAATGAAAACAGGAGAAACAGACAGGTTGCAATTTAAAATTCATTTAAGTTGTCCATCATGTCAAACCAAAACATGCATATATCATTCAGGAACCTGGAATAATTAAGCCAGCAATCAACATGGCTCCCTTTGCAATCTGCTGTGGGGTGCCTTTGAGGTTTCCAACATAGATAAAGAAGTCCTTGTCATTGCCTTTGTCTAGGAGGTGAGCTTTACCTCAGATCTGCCTTTAGTAGACTTAATTTGTTTGCTCCGTTGTTTGTTTAGATTGATGAGAGTATGTTTATCATGCTAGATGCTAAATTTCCTCATCTCGGTTATGATTTTTTTTTTTTGTTTTACATCATGTTTATGTTTAAATCCCACCAGGATGGTTAGTTTTTTGAGTTAGTTCTGGGCTTATTTCTGGAAGCCATAGCTGTCTCTATGCACTTATTGAAATTATTATACAGCTGGTACCTCAAAATTCAACCACCTTGCAAGTCGACCATTTCACAATTCAACCACGCTTCTGGCTGCCCTGGCATCCCACAATTCAACCATCATCTCACAATTTGAGTCACAAAGGAGGCTGAAAAGCTGTTCATTGTTTCCTGTTGTTGTTTGTTGTTGTGTTGTGGTTTGTAGTGCAGTTGTTTCTTTTAAGTGGTGCGAAGAAGTGAAGAAATGGGGCCAAAGAAGGGTGATACTGACAGGAAAAATAAGTGTCTGAGCATTGAGAAGAAGAAAGAAATCATCGGTAAAAGTGAAAGAGGAGGTAAAATAGGATGAATAGCAGTATGGCATGCCTAGGTTTACCATCTCAACATTTTGGAAAAAGAGCCAGCATCATAGGTGCTAAGGTGTCAAAAGGAGCAACCAAGGTTTTGGACAAACACAGAAAAACAATTCATGAAGATATGGAGAAGATGCTTCTTGCTTGGATCCAGGAAAGAAAATGAAAGGAGATTCAATAACTCACACCCTGATCTTTTAGAAAGCTAAGCTCACCTTTGAAGACCAGGTCTATATTATCGGAACAAAAGTTTCAAACTCCGAATACCATATGGTCGACACCATATGGTCGAAGTTTGAAAATTTAGAATCCAATAAATAAAAAACTAAAACACAAAAACTGTCACTAACTGTTTTATGCAGTGGGCACAAGCCCCTGCACCCCCCATACACCTGCTACTTAAATATACCAACTCTGAGATTACACTCCATTGAAGTAAAGAGAAGAATTCCTTATGGCAATCTCTGTTCACTCTTGCGATATTCTCACATTTGGTGTCGCTCACATGGGATTCACTCAGTGCAGATTTCGTTGTACTAATACAGACCCTTGAAGACCTACAAAAAAAAACCTCCAGGAAGTAGCTCACAACAAACAGAGAAATTTAAACAAGTAGGGTGTGGTGGTTCCACAGTTTAAAAAAAAGAAGCAGCATCTATAGTGTTCTGAGACAAAGAGGGGCAGCTAGTTCACAGGTCCATAGGTCCGTAGGTGTGTACTAGGCTAACGGTCCTGCAGCCTTTACAAGCCTAGCCCATAGGATTACCCTGAGCACTGTGCTACCTGACCTTAGTTCCCAGTGCCTCTGTCAAGTAAAGCCACTGGATTGATCCCTGGGGTGAATTTTCTGTTTCCCATCCACTCATCAAGATTAATCTTGAAGAGGATGAGTGAAGTGCTCTGCTTGACTTGTATGGGAAATCTATTCTATTGCAAGGGCAGTCTCTGGGTTATGAACCTGTCCCTCCAGGTTGTTTTGTTGATTGCAGTAATAAGGTTGCGGTCTCTGGAGCGTGTGGTGTGCAGGGATTGAGATTTCTTTAGATGTAGCATTTCTGACAGAGCTGGGTCAAACATGGCTTTGTAAGTCAAGCAGAGATCGCCTCTAAGTAGGCAATATGAGACAGAGAATAGTTGGAGTTTTTTAAGTCTGTCCATATAGGACAAATGTTTAAGGCCTAGGATCCTCTTTGTGAGGTACTTTTGTGGCCTCTCCAGTTGTTGCAGGTGTTTACTGAGGTACATGCCAAATGGGGCATTGTACTCAATGACTGGCCTAATGAGGGAGGAGTAGAGGGAGACAATGACCTCTTTCTTCCGGGATGCAAAACCCTTAGTAATGAAATGTGCCACATAGAAGGACTTTCTGACCACAGTGGCAATGTGGTAGTCAAAAGAGAGGTTGCTGTCAACCTATGTTCCCAGATCTCTTATAACACCTTCTGTGTTCAGCTGACTACCATCGATGTAGTAATTCATGGGAGACCATTTTTTCCCAAAGGGGGGATGACAACACATTTTTTGGCATTGAGCTTAAGGCCATGGTTCTGACACCAGTCGTTGGTCTCAGTGAGGTCTTTCTGTAGGATGTCAACATCACTTGGGGAGTTAATAATAGCTCCCAACTTGCAATTGTCTGCAAACTTTGTCAGCCAGAGTTCCTTTGTGTTGGCCTGGACTTCAAAGAAGTAGATACCAAACAGGAGAGGACCAAGGACTAGTGCTGACAAAGGAGGTGCACAGAGATTTGTAGATTATTAATTGCAATGAAACAGGACTTTTCTGGATGAAATTGCCTTGTAGGACTTATATAACCCAAGAAGAAGCTAGTATTTCAGGTCACAAGCCCATGAAAGATAGGTTCACAATCCTCCTGGCAGCAAATTTCAGTGCAGACTTCAAGCTGCAGCCTCTGCTGGTATATCACTCAGAAAATCCAAGATGCTTTGAAAAAAGATTATAAAATCAAAACTACCTGTAATGTGGAAATCAAACACCAAAGCTTGGGTAGACCAGTCAGTTTTCAAGGATTTGATTTTCGAGGAGTTTGCTCCAAGTGTAAAGAAGTACCTGGCAGAAAATAATTTGCAAATGAAACCTCTTCTGCTTCTGGACAATGCTTCTGCCCATCCATGACAGTTACAGGAAATTCTTCAGCTAGACTATGATTTCATCAAGGTTCAGTTCCTGCCTCCCAATACAACTTCTATCATCCAACCCTTGGATCAACAAGTCGGTGTCTGCTTCAAAAAGCTCTACACAAAAGCACCCTTCTCAAGGCTTTTCAACGTGACTGATTCTTCAGATAAAACATCATGCCATATCCTTCATCAAAACTGCCTGGGATGAAGTGTTGCAGAAAGCCCTTCATGGGGCCTGGAGAAAACTGGTTCCTTCCTTTTACCAGGACAAAATTGTGGATGAAGCAGCTGAAGTGGTGCAAGATCATTCCCACAGCAGAGCACCTGGACATGGGGAGGCGGATGAGGCAGATCTGTAGGACTTGCTACAAGACCATGCCAACAAGCTTACAATGGAGGAATGTGCACTTTGCAATGAGCAGTTCAAAGAAAAAGAGGGAAGTTTGTTGTGAAGATGAGGACCCCATGGAAAAAGGACCTGTACCAACAGCTGGCATTAAAGAACATTTATCCAACTAGAGAAGGTGCAGGCTACAGTCTTGGAGTGGCACCCCCACACAGGTGACATATATACCGACAGCTGGCATTAAAGAACATTTATCCAACTGTACAAGGTGCAGGCTACAGTCTTCGAGTTTCACCCCAACACAGGCAATGTATATACCAACAGCTGGCATTAAAGAACATTTATCCAACTTGAGAAGGTGCAGGCTATAGTCTTGGAGTGGCACCCCAACACAAGGGATGTCAACAGGATGACGGACTTGTTTAACAACACAATCATGCACCACTTCAAGACCATTATGAATAAGAGTGAGAGACAAGTCACCTAAGACAAATTTGTTTCACCTTCACCTACACCTGCCAAAAAAACAGAACAGGCAGGACAGGGTGAAGAAGTCTCCCCTTCCAACTTAAGACTAAGTGGACTCTGTAAATGGTGTAAATATGGTGATTCATGTTCAGTTCTTGGCATGGAAACTGGTGGGGCTGGGCAGAGAGAATGTGCACAAGTGTGTGATGCCGACTCACCTGAATGAATGAGCCAAGTAGGGGAGGCACTGAGCAAAGTCCTGGAGAGAGGGATTAAAAAAAGCAGATGCCAGCATAGACTGTATTGTATGTTATTATTTCTTTTGGGGGCATGGATAGTAAATTGTTTGAATTGTGAGTTACCACCTGTACATGGTTTCTGTGGAAAATTCCTCAATGGCAGCTGTATTCTCATTTTTTTGGGGGGAGGTGGAGGCTTGAAATGTTGGTAGGTTATTACTTAATAGTAGGAATTTTGCCTTAGAATAGTTCCTAAATATTATGTGGTTAGCCAGGGTCAAATGATTGTTTTTTTTACAAAGAAAACAACTTTGTGGTCTGAATTTACCAGAGACACTATACAATGGGGGTATGGTGTTCTCCTGAGTTTGTGAGTATGAGGCCTGGTAAGCTTGAACCCCTAGTGGATGTATGGACTACCTGGTCCAAAGTGTTTATCTTTATAAAGTCCAGGTTTCCCTGGGCCTGTAAAACTGGAGTCATGTAACTATCCCAGTTTATAATGGGATCATTGAAGTCACCCATGAACATAGTACAAGATTGAATGGTAAGGGCCACTAGTAAGTCAAACTATGAACTATGGGTTTCTTTTGTCATACAAGGTGACGTGTTGCTTGCAAGGATATGCTATGGGACTTTGTCTGTGGAAATCTGGACATGAAGAAGCTCAAGTACATTGTTTTGTTTGACTAGTCTTGAGTGGGTATGTTGTTGGCATAGATTGATACACCTTTACCTTTGGTCCCTCCCTATGCTGTAGCTGGCCTAAATGTGTAGAAGGCATTGTAGCCCTGTACTGTTGTGGTCATCTCCATGGCTTTAATTCATATCTCAGTAACTGCACAGATGATGTCATTCTCCAGTGAGAGGGGAGCTTGGAGGGTGTGGAGGTTCTTTTTTAGGCTACTGGTATTGAGCATTGGTGCCTTTAGATTCCCTCGGGTTGGTTTTGCTACTTAAAAAAGGCATCATAGGGGAGGACAGTGTTTTAGCCAATATTCAAAAGCCTAGGAGGGAGAGGTGCAGACCATCCTTGGCAAAGTAACATGGTCTGTTGATCATATCCTCCAATGCTGATAAATATTTCCCCCAAGTGGAATGACCCCAGAAACTATGCCAATTGTCATCTATTGTTCATAATGTGGCATCATCCTTGGTGAAGGTAGAATGCTGCTCAATGCTGAGCAAATAATGGCCTGGGACACACAGTCTGAAAGCTCCATATTGTCTTTCTTCATACAGTCCAGTGAGGTACATCTCAGGTCATTTACAACCATATGGACTATGGGTGTGTCATACTGGTACTTGTGGTCTAATGACTTGAGTCCATAGGTGATTTGGTGGATCCTGGCCCCTGACAGACAACTGACTGTGATTTCCCCTTATTCAATCTGATGAGCAGGACATCTGTATGTCTCACAATGGAGTTTCCTTTGATTAAATATTGGGTCGTGTGTTTGCTTGCCTTATGGGCTTTCTAGTCAAAGCTCCTAAGAGTGTGATTGTATGCATTGTGTTGCGTGCTGTTTTGGTGGAGTGCTTTTGAGGTTGCTGACGATTCTTTTTGTAGGCCAAATGTCTAGGAGGTCTTTGGGGTTTAGGAAAGTGCTTCAGCATATTTATTTGTCATTTATTAACTGGGTTAGTCCAACTGAGCCAGTGCCTCCTCTTCAGTGGAGACCTCAGGAGAAAAGCTCCAGACAGTTATTACAAAGTTACAAAAAAGAAAAACATCTGATAGTGAAGTTTTATGCAAACATTACAATAATGTGCTTTACATGAGAACAAACTAAAACCATGCTCTCCATCCACTGATAAACTCCTCCCTCAATTTCTGAAAATTGCTGCTGACTCTATTGCATACCCTGTATCTATCTTAATCAACCGCTCCATTCAGGAATCTACCTTACCAAACATATGGAAATCCTTCTATACCACTCCTCTGGACAAAGGTGGCAACTCTGTTGAACCCTCTAACTATAGACCAATCGCCATTCTCTCACCGCTCTCCAAGATCCTTGAAAAATGTATACATACTCAACTACTGTCCTATCTCACTCACGGAAATCTCCTCACCCCCCTCGCAACATGGTTTCTGCCCTAAACACAGTACCTCAACTGCCTTACTATCCTTTACTCAAAAGGTTGCCAAAGATAGGGACAACAACCTCCTCAACTCCTGTCTATTCCTTGATCTCTCTAAAGCCTTCAACACTGTGTCTCATCCCATCCTTCTTAAACTCTCAGACCTAAACCTCTCTCCTACTCTTGGCTGGTTCCAGTCCTACCTTAATGGCAGAAAACAAGCTATTAGATGGCAGAGGCTTTCTCACCCTTCCTTGCCGTTCACACAGGAGTACCCCAAGGCTCCATACTTGGACTGCTCCCTTTCAAGCTTTTTACCAACAACCTACATTCATCCTGCAGTCTCTGATCTGTAGTACAATACGCAGATGATTCTACTCTCTAATCTCCAATACTATGTCTGGACTACACTCACTAACACAAATTCCTTTATCTCTGTAGAAAAACGGCTCAGAAATAATCAACTAATCCTTAACCTGAAGAAAACTCATCTCCTTCTCTTCCTACCTCAGGCACTTTCTTACCTTAAATTCAACTTTTCTCTTTCGTCCCTAGATGGCACCACTATCTCCCCTGCCTCACACACCAAACTCCTTGGGGTAATAATTGATGACCGGCTAAAATTTGACTTGCTCATACAACAGGCCATCAAAAAACCCCACCAAAAACTTGGACTACTTTATAGGAACAAAACATTACTTCTACAATTCCCCCCATCCTTACCAATATCCAGACTACCTGAATGCAGAAACTGGAACAAACATACAACAAAACTGACAGATTTATTCTAAACCAACCACTCTTGTCACATCACTGCCTCTCACTAAACAAACTTCAGTGGCTGGAATTTCCGCACCTTTTCCTACAATCGCAACTCCACATTACCTTTTCCATACTCAAAAGTCCCTCAGTCTGCCCTGCTCTCACCTCCCATTTTACCACCCCCCCCCCCGCCCCGGTCTCTCCGGAGTGCTGATCAGCATCTTCTCTCAGTTTATAAACCCAAAATGAATATTGACAAACTACTTTACAAACACTCTTGTCTCACTAAATTGGAACAAACTCCCTCTACATATTAGATCCAACCTTTCCTTTCCCTGTTTTAAAAAGGAGCTTAAATCCCACCTGCTAAACTTGAAATTATGCCATTGCCTTGACCACACGCAGTCTTAGTCTGTCCTGCTGTATAACCTGTTGCATCTCCTAACTTTTTTTCTGTTAGTAACTTCTGCTTAAACTAACCTCCTAAACCCTCAGCTCTACTACTATAGCCCCCTCCTCACTCTCCCATTCTCCACACTATTTATCTCCCCCCACTTCCTATCAATGTTTGTACATTTTTCTTCTTTTGAACAACAACTACCCTTTTGTTTACTCATATATGTAGTAAATTTAGACCACTGCTATCAGTGCAACTCTTGACTTTCATAATTTTTTCTTTTGTTTTTCTCTTTATAATTAATTTCATATTTACATTATTTTTAATACTTTTTTGTCCTGTATGTTTATCTTTGCTTATCTTTGCTGGGGCTTTTTCTCCTTGGGTCTCCACTGAAAATGGGTTGCTTACTATTAGTGGAATGAAAGTAGTTAATACCCTTTATGTTTTTACAATTATTGTGCATTGTAATTGTTATTTAATATTTGTATATTGTCACTTTATCTTCACTTATGTTTGCTGGTGCTCTTCCCCTGGGTCTCCACTGAAAATGGGTTTGTTTGCAAACTCATTTGGACTAACTCGGTTAACAAATGTGAAATAAATAAAATAAATAAATCAATAGAAATTTAAGAAATGCCAGAGAATGAAGTTTACATAAACATTACAATAATGTGCATAACATGCATTACAAATGTTAGAATTTTTTTAATCAACAAAAAGAGAAAGAGATGCAAATGAGATAGGACACTTGCAATAGGTGTCTGTTAAGTGTGAGAGGTGGTAAGGTGGGATTTAAATGGGATCATTGCAGTGACAGGTGTTGGCATTTAGGGGAAAAGTTGTGTCTATGTGTTGAAACAGTACTCTTGTGTGGTAGATATAATGCTTATGTTATTGACACCCTGATTCTATTTTGAATGTTTTGTTTGAGAGCCTGTCCTCCAGTGACATTGTATGATTACACCTTCCACATACTGTATCCATTCCTCAAAGAATTAGACAGTTGTTAGTAAACATGAGACAATTCCTGTTTGAGCAATTGAGTGCTGGGTAAATTTACTGGGGATGTTTTATACGGAAAATTTGGTTTCAAAGTACTTGCATCTATACTACACACTGCTAAATGACACTGTGGGATGAACAGCAGAATTCCAAAACTCAAAGAAAAGTGACTGATCCGACTAAAAAGCCCTTTAGCCATTGAAATGAAGCCTCCCTGTGTGTTTCCCAACTCAGACAGGCCTGGCTACTTTTCTATTGCCTCCAGAATTGCAGTCCCAGTCTTCTTGATAGGATAAACTCACTTTAGTTAGCCAAAAGTTAAAAAGTACCAGAAACAAATCAAACAAACTAGCTATAACAAGCAAAATTAAGGGAATTCTTAGGCATACAAACATCTATTGGGTAACACTATTTGATCAACAGAAAAAGACAGTTGAAATGTGCAACAGATCTAAGTCCCGGGCAGGGGAATATTTCCTTTTTTCGAGGATTGTGTGATCTCTTAGTAAGTATGCATAATTAGCTGTGAGTGTGGGAGTCAATATTCTAAACCTCAACGTTATGCCTGTTTAATGAAAAATTATAAATCCATGCATACATGTATATACATGGCTGGCAATGATTTTGTCAAAAAATAGAACTCTCAAATACAGCTTAACTAAACTCACTTTAAAGCGGCAAAAGTCACAAAAAAATGTGTGGGGCTTTGCCTACAATCCCCCTAACTTACGTATAGCAACTCTACAGTTATACTATAGTGGAAGAAAAGGGAAAAATACTGGAAGCTCACACAATCCAGCACACTGTAATAAATCAAACTGCAATATTTATAAATCTCTAGAAAAAGCTTATACTAGTTATGAAACATTCATAAACCTTTCTTATTAACAAAGTTATATTGGGTACAATGTATTAAGAAATCTGATTAGCTAAGGGGGGCAATAGACATGTGATTAGATAAAGTGACAGATAAATTGTATGTCATATAAATATATACATATAGACAGAGAGGGAGATATGTGGGCGTCATTCTCTCTGTCAAATCTGTTCACAGAGTCCAGAGTGAACAGCTTTAGACATACATTAAGTGCAGTCTGTAAGTTCCTGTTTCAGTTTACAAATGTTTTGGTGCACATGTGCATCCTGTTGTCTATATAGGAGCAGTAACCATTATGTTACATCTGTTGGTTAGTGTGGTTCTCAAACTCATTTACTGTATGTAAGGTGAGACCATCTGACTTACTACACTGAAATGACGTTCTCACACTTTTATGTTAGATATTAATGGTGGGAAATTGTGACCCGTGGCCTGTCTAATCATCAATTTTAAGTTCATTTATCATTTTACATTACCTCCATTCCTCCCACTTTCTTGCGTTTTGCTCCACTTTCACATGTCCTTTTGAATACCTTCCTGGATCCTCTGTCGACCAATGCTATCTGTATTGTGTGTTTCCCAACCCAGACAGACCAGACTATCTTTAAAAGGATTTAAAGGTAGCCTGTGACTTTCCATAGCCCTACCAATATGAGCAGGCTTGTATTTCTCTAGTTGCTTGGGTCAGTTGACTTCCCACCTTTGTGCAGGGATGACTGTTGCAGTCCTCCACTCATCTGATGCAAACCCTGATTGGGCAGGGGATGACTGTTGCAGTCCTCCACTCATCTGATGCAAACCCTGATTGGGCAGGGGATGACTGTTGCAGTCCTCCACTCATCTGATGCAAACCCTGATTGGGCAGAGGATGACTCTTGCAGTCCTCCACTCATCTGATGCAAACCCTGATTGGATGCTGATATTGAAGACACTCTGAAGATGGATTGGCAGGTCCATTTATAGGCTGGCCAGTAGGTTCCTTAGTACAGCCTCAGGCCTTATGAAAGCAATGCTTTTGACTTTGCATAGTGCTTTGAGGATTTGCACCTGGGATATGCCAGGGATGTGCCCCTTTTGATATTTGATCTGAGAATGGGGGTAGGTATTGAAGTCAGAGCTGAATTTATCTTCCAATATATTGGTGATGTCCTTAGGATTAGAGTATGTGATATAATTTACTGTTAACTCTGCATGGTTTGAAAATGAAGGTTTTGTGATTATCCTATGCCTGGGTTGGTATTTTACCTCACATCTTGCTTTAGTTGATGTGATCATGGACTAGTTTCCTGTTAGGTTTGGTAAGAGTGTTTATGGCATTTGGAGGGCTGCATTTATTTTCACACGCAATGAGCTCTTTTCCTTTTTTTTGGAAAACCTGTTTATATCTGGGTTCCACCATACAGGTGTGCTTCTGAATGTGATGCATTTGTTTTGTTAACAGGCAGCTACTTCTCTGAAGCTATTTACATGTGCATAGAACTTGCCAGTGAAGGATTTCACATTTGTACAGGGTTCATTAGGGTAAAAGGGAAGGATTTCACTTTTGTAGGGGGTTCATTAGGGTAGGAGGGAAGGATTTCACATTTGTAGGTGGTTCTTTAGGGTAGAATAGAAGGATTTCACATTTGTAGGTGGTTCATTAGGGTAGGAGGAAAGGATTTCACATTTGTAGGGGGTTCATTAGGATGGAGCGGAAGGATTTCACATTTGTAGGGGGGTTATTAGGGTAGAAGGGAAGAGATGCAACTATATAGCCAAACTGGAGGCTGAACTCTCTCAACTCAGGGCTGGCATGACCAGACAGGAGGAGATGGTAACCACACACACCAAACCCTGTCCCACATAGACCTACCACAACTGCAAACCAAACACATAAAAACACAAAGACATACTTGGAGGCTCTAATAAAAAACTTACCAAAACAACAGAGGCTCCCAAAGCAGACATCCAAAAATCCACCACCTCAAAACAAAACACATGCAACACATACTTCAATAAATCAGTGTGTCAACCAATCACAGCCCTTAAGGCCAAACACCATGCTTGATACACTAGTAATAGGTGACTCTATAGTCAGACACACTGATGTCCCGCTTACCAGGCTGAACAAGGAGAGGGTGACTGTGAGCTGCCTATCGGGAGCTAGGATCCGCCACATAACACACGCACTCAGGTCACTCCAAAGCAAGTACAAATATGACTCTGTCATTGTCCATGCTGGCGTGAATGACCTGAGGCGTACCTCCCTGGACTACATGAAAAGAGACATAGAGGAGCTCTCCGATTATGTAGCCCAGGCTGGTATGACCCTGACCCTGAGCAGCATCTTGCCCTCACCAAGAATGATGCCACAATACAAAGACAAGATGATCAGCTTTAATAATTGGCTCAAGTACTGGTGTCATTCTAAGGGGATCCAATGACTGTCTGCCTGGGATGACATGTTGGACAAACCACGCTGCTTCGCAAGGGATGGCTTACACATGTCACCACTGGGCTTCCGGATATTGGCTAAGGCTCTTGCCACCCCCATAGTGCCTTTTTTAGGCAAGGCTCAAAAGACAAACCCACCTCCTTAGAAAACAAAAATGGAAAAAATCTAAGGGTAATGCTGCTCAATGCCAGAAGTCTAAATCTCAAGATGCAGGCGCTCAATGACTCCTCAGTATGGAGAACATCGACATCTGTGCAGTAACTGAAACCTGGTTCAAGGCTCCTGAGAGCACCCCAGCACTACCAGGCTATACCTTGTGTCATGCTTTTCGGCCCCAAAACCCGGGCCGAACCACAAAGGGAGGGGGAGTGTCCATATTCATCAAGGACACCCACACCTCCAGGTTAGTAGCAACACATGAAGCATCAGAGACCATACAGGTGCAACTAACCATAGGCAAAACTGCTATACAACTGGTAGCATGTTACAGACCACCCTCCCAATCTCAGGAACCCCACTCAGCCTTCCTGAAGACAATGGAGGATATGAATGTATCACAAAATACCATCATACTGGGAGACTTCAACTACCCAAACATAGATTGGGTACATTATTCTAGCCCTAACACCCTAGCCCAAAGGTTCCTGGAATTCATAAATTCAAATGCACTGGAACAACTAGTCACCTCTCCCACTAGGGGAGATAATATACTAGTATAAAATAGACGAAACTGCAATCAAGAACAAATACGGACTCCGTACAAACAAACCGTCAGTCTTTATTACACCATTAAATCCACCAGATTGAGTGCTTTCATCTGCCCTAAGCAGATTTCATCAGAATACTTGATATACAGTGCCTCACAGTTTTATACTATTCTTAATTATATAATTATTCAATAATTAACAAATTAAATCAATCATTCAATAAAATTACACACATAATAATTAAATTTGATGACTTGTCTGGACCAAATTTAACCCTTTGGTATGTTGCTGTTTCCTTTCTCAAGTCCTCTTATTAAAGTGCTACTGTGCATATTAATAACCATAAAATATATGTTTATATTATAATATAATACTGTTGCTACATAAATTATTTATTATATTGTGTTGGATAAAATGCATATTATCAATACAATACATTTTACTAAAATTAAACTTAAACTAAATTAAATTGAAATAATCAACCTCATGTATATTTCTTATAACTAAACCTTAGGTAACTGTGCTACTATGTGAATTGTATTGCTAAAAAATGGATGTATAGCAATATGAGGGGTTAGATGAAAATAAATATTTTAAATTTACCGTGTTAAATAAAAATGAATGGAAGAAAGTGTAGAAATATTAAAATATACAAAATTATATATATATACATATTATAAAATTATTATATAAATGTTGTAAAAATATATATACATAAATTTGATAAAGATGCATAATATATGTTGTACATAAACAAGTGGAAAATATATATATGTGTTAAAATATTAAAACATTTACTAGAATCAAATAACAAAAGAAAGTACACTTTAAACATCAAATTGAGAGAAATATAACTTATTAATATACATATTTACAAATATGGTATACTAATATTATAAAGACAGTTGTCAATAAATCAATACATTAATAAATAATTATTACTAAAATGTTGAACATAATATCTTATGTTAAATATTATATATTATATATTGAGGGAACAAGTTTAAACTGAAGCAGCTTTATCAATCAATATAGCCTTGATATTGATATATTCGTTGAGACCTGGCATATAGTTTGATTTAAGTCTCAACTGCCACTTAATCTCTTTCAACAGTAAGTGATTCTTTAAATCACCTCCCCTGGTATCCATTTTCATTAACTCTAAAATGGCAAATTTAAAATCTATAAAGCCTACACAATTTACCGAGTGTTTATAGAGGGCACTGGTCTCCTTTTTTACCTTAATATCATTGGTGTGCTCGTAAACTCTCTCCTTTAGTGCCCTCTCGGTTTTGCCTACATAGAAGGAGGTACATGTAGTACAGGTGGCTAAATAAACTAGCATCTTACTACTACCGTTGCCTTTACAGAAGGATACCTTACTATTAAGACCATTCATCAGTGTTATATTCTCAGCCTGATTGATGTATTTACATTGTCGACAACTGCCACACTTAGTTGTACCTTTCTTTGCTTTTTTATCAAAATTGCTTCTACCTCTCTCAAATAACCTTTTAAAATTCATACCAGTCTTATAGGTCAATAATGGTTTATTCCCCACAATGTCATGGATTTCTTTGTTGGTCTTTAATATAGACCAATTTTCTTCTAAAATTCTGGTAAAATTGTCTGAAAATTCATTGTACTCTATAATACATGCTTTCGAAAAATCATTAGTATTGGTACCTGAATATTCTTTGTAGGTTAACTTTTGTCCTAACAAGGGCTTATATTTCATACCCCATCCAGAATAAACCTCATCCAATATTTCACCAACTAATTCCCTAGGATAACCTCTTTCTAAAAATATTTTCATCAAGAATCTAAACTCATCCAATAAATCATCACGTTCAGAGGTCATTCTTGCAATCCTTACAGCCTGTCCTTTAATGACACTTCTCTTTTGGTGAAATGGGTGTAGGCTATCATAGTGTAGGTAAGAATTGCACCACGTATCTTTACGAAAAACATTTGACTTGAAACCTTTTTCTTTTTTACTTAAAATAATATCCAAGTAACTAATACTCTGGTCCTGAACTTCATGGGTAAACGACAAAAAATTAGTAGTTCCATTAATAAATTTCATAAATTCCTCCAGCTTGTTCTCATGATCATCCTCCCAAATAAGGAAGATGTCATCCAGAAACCTTAAATATACCTTAATATTTTTCCTAAATATACTTTTTCCTCCCAACCAAGGAGGACAAGATTTGCATATATGGGGGCACAAGCTGCCTATAATATTTTCCCAGGAAGGTTATAAAATTATTGTCCAATACCGTTTCTGTCATTTCCAATAGTAATAATTTTGTATCTGTGGAAGCCTCTAAATATTTATAGACAACATTCTCAAAATATTCAAATCCTTCAACCCTGGGAATACAGGTAAAGAGATCCCTGACGTCCACTGTAACCAGTTTACAAGTATCAGACCAGGTTTCCTTTTTAATTTTACCCAAGAAATCCCATGAGTCTTGAACTAAATGTTCCTGCTCTTTTACTACATTTTTTAATGTTTGATCAATGAAGACCGCCAAGGGGTGTGTCTTAGAACTCTTAGCTGAGACAATGGGACGGAAGGGAGGTTTCAATATATTTTTGTGAATTTTAGGAATTCCAAAAAATTGGGATATACGTGGATGTTTTTGTTTTAAAAAATTATAAATCCCAATTTCTATCCTATTTTCTGTAAGGTATTCTTCCAATAATGAATCTATCCTTCTATAAGCTGTTTGGATCTCATTAAATGAAACCATTGTATAAGTTTCCTTATCAGTCAACATGTTAAGTAATACTTCATTATATGCTTCCTGCTCAAAAATAACCACACCCCCTCCCTTATCCGGTTGCATAAACCTCAAATCAACATTTTCCCTTAGGGAATTAAGAAGTTTAATTTCAGTTTGTTTTAAATTATTATTTGTAAACCTTTTCTGATTTTGACTATAGGTCTCATAAACTTCCTTAGTTACTATATTCTCAAACATATGAATAACCGGATGTAGTGGGGGGTTGTAAATACTACTCCTTTTTAAATTTTGAGAAGTAGTAACTATGTTACCCATGGAATTGCTGCCCTGTAAGTTTCTATTGTTTTTGTTGAAAAATTCTTCCTGTTTATTAATTAAACTTAAATTCAACTTCCTCAAATATACTTTCAGTTCCAACAATATATTTGCTAAATCTCCAGGGGTCGACCTCACAAACTTAAATCCTCTTGAAAACAATTCAAAATGTTCTTTTTCCAGCTTCAAATTCGTATAATATTGTATCTTGTATCCTTTATATTGGAAGGTAATCCCATTACTCTCTTGCCTAATTATATCTATCTCCCTCTCCTTCCCATGCTCCTCCATGAAAATCGCTTCCACCCACATGGTCTTGTGGACCTGGATCCGACAGAATCCGCTGCTTGCTGGCTAATCTCTCTGAACTTCGAGGTCCTAAAAAAACTTCTGTAGCTTCATGAAAGGAATCTAACTCATCCAAATGACCGTTTCTCCTATCTATATATTTCCCTTGTTCATGACCTTCATAAAATTCAACTCTCCTGTTTCTCCCACCATCATTAACATTCAAAGTATTCCTATCCTTCTTTTTTATCTGATTCTCCTTATTTTTCCAAACTTTTTGAAAAGGGAGAGGATAACTTTTACCTTTTTTGTATTGTTCCATATCTCTGTATAATTTACCCTGTTTCCTCTGATATACCTTTTCAACTTTGTTTTCTGTTCTTTTCAAAATTCTAAAATATAAGCCCTCATATTGTTCAAAAACTAAATCATTCACAATTTCGGTTTGAGCACAGTTAACATCATTCAACATTTTCTTCAGTTGCACTTCATTATATTTTATAAGCTTCGATATTAAAGCCAGACCACAGTCATCAAAAAAGAATAAAAATCTGACAACACATTATCAGTATAATTAATACCAAAAGGGTATTTGTAAAATCTTAGTCCCTGAGGGACTACTTTTTTAATCAAACATTGATGCAAATAATTATTATCTATCTGTAGACATTTGTATTTGTATAACATTTTCTCAAAGTCAAATATCTTGTCTTGCAATGTTTCTTCTTTTCGTTTAAAGACATTTCCTTTAGATGGTTGTACTATATCACGGTCAGAGTTCAACGATTTATCAAACACATACACTTTTTCTAAAATGTCTTTGAAACTTGAAGCATGATTTTCAATCACACCAACAGGTTGCCTTGACTTGTTTGAAAATGTTGCCGTATAGTCAATAGCTTGAGCATTAAAGTTTACAGTATCTTTTGAGTTTATGTTTAAATTAGACAGTCCCCTGTTCTCCAGGAAAGATGTTGCTCCGTTGTTACCCGACTGCTTTCCATCCATGTTGAAAGCATTTCTCCTAACCTGCATTTCTGCCCCGTCATTTCTGCTCATTCCACCATAACTCCCTTGATCCGAGCGTGGAGATGATGTCACTGGGTGCTCTGAGGTACTGGCAACAGCGTTCTCATTCTCTTTCGGTCTTGCTGTGGCTACACGGTCCTCTTGCGAAAATAATTCATTCAATTTTGTGAGATCCCCACGGAGCGTAGATAGCTCCTCTCTAAGCCGGGAAACCTCTCGTTGGGTCTGCAACAAGTTTACACTATCGTTGACCTCCACATCAAAGCCAACAATAGTGGAATCGTTCAAACTCCTTTCCATGTTCCAGGCACTGATAAAAAGTTATTACAGTGAATAGTCTTTAAAGCTTTTACCAGTATAGGTTGACGAAGTCCCAAAAACAGCAATACTAGTATAAAATAGACGAAACTGCAACCAAGAACAAATACGGACTCTGTACAAACAAACCGTCAGTCTTTATTACACCATTAAATCCACCAGATTGAGCGCTTTCATCTGCCCTAAGCAGGTTTCATCAGAATACTTGATATACAGTGCCTCACAGTTTTATACTATTCTTAATTATATAATTATTCAATAATTAACAAATTAAATCAATCATTCAATAAAATTACACACATAATAATTAAATTTGATGACTTGTCTGGACCAAATTTAACCCTTTGGTATGTTGCTGTTTCCTTTCTCAAGTCCTCTTATTAAAGTGCTACTGTGCATATTAATAACCATAAAATATATGTTTATATTATAATATAATACTGTTGCTACATAAATTATTTATTATATTGTGTTGGATAAAATGCATATTATCAATACAATACATTTTACTAAAATTAAACTTAAACTAAATTAAATTGAAATAATCAACCTCGTGTATATTTCTTATAACTAAACCTTAGGTAACTGTGCTACTATGTGAATTGTATTGCTAAAAATGGATGTATAGCAATATGAGGGGTTAGATGAAAATAAATATTTAAAATTTACCGTGTTAAATAAAAATGAATGGAAGAAAGTGTAGAAATATTAAAATATACAAAATTATATATATATATACATATTATAAAATTATTATATAAATGTTGTAAAAATATATATACATAAATTTGATAAAGATGCATAATATATGTTGTACATAAACAAGTGGAAAATATATATATGTGTTAAAATATTAAAACATTTACTAGAATCAAATAACAAAAGAAAGTACACTTTAAACATCAAATTGAGAGAAATATAACTTATTAATATACATATTTACAAATATGGTATACTAATATTATAAAGACAGTTGTCAATAAATCAATACATTAATAAATAATTATTACTAAAATGTTGAACATAATATCTTATGTTAAATATTATATATTATATATTGAGGGAACAAGTTTAAACTGAAGCAGCTTTATCAATCAATATAGCCTTGATACTGATGTATTCGTTGTGACCTGGCATATAGTTTGATTTAAGTCTCAACTGCCACTTAATCTCTTTCAACAGTAAGTGATTCTTTAAATCACCTCCCCTGGTATCCATTTTCATTAACTCTAAAATGGCAAATTTAAAATCTATAAAGCCTACACAATTTACCGAGTGTTTATAGAGGGCACTGGTCTCCTTTTTTACCTTAATATCATTGATGTGCTCGTAAACTCTCTCCTTTAGTGCCCTCTCGGTTTTGCCTACATAGAGGGAGGTACATGTAGAGACCATACAGGTGCAACTAACCATAGGCAAAACTGCTATACAACTGGTAGCATGTTACAGACCACCCTCCCAATCTCAGGAACCCCACTCAGCCTTCCTGAAGACATTGGAGGATATGAATGTATCATAAAATACCATCATACTGGGAGACTTCAACTACCCAAACATAGATTGGGTACATTATTCTAGCCCTAACACCCTAGCCCAAAGGTTCCTGGAATTCATAAATTCAAATGCACTGGAACAACTAGTCACCTCTCCCACTAGGGGAGATAATATACTAGACCTGATCATCACAAACATGGGGACAAAATGCTCCACACCGGAGGTATACCCCTCACTAGTGAGATCTGACCACAAACTAATCACCCTGGATATACATATCTCACCTCCACCCCCAGCACAAAAGACCACAGTGAAAATCTTCTCAAAAGCAGACTTCACTCTTCTTAAGACTGAGATGGTATCCTTTAAGCCCACTGTGCCAGTGGATACCACATCCCACAATGCCGAATCCTTCACAAATGCTTTCTATGGACATCTCCAAGAATGCATGGATCATGCAATCCCAAATAAATCCAAGTCCCTCACCACCAAAGGCAAGCGTCCTGTCTGGTGGACCTCAGCCATTAACAAATTGTATAACAAAAGAAGGAAGCTACTGCACGTAAGAGCAAAATCCCATAAAGGGAAGACATCTCTGATCAACATTAGTAGAAAACTACGTTCTCTCATAAAAACATCCAAGGCCAACTTTGAGAGAAAAATCGCTAAGGACACTAAAGATAACCACAAAGCCTTCTTCAGCTATGTTAGAAACCTGGGCGGAAACCCTCAGATATGCTCAGAGTTAGTTCACAACAACAAAAAATACACTGAACCCACAGATATTGCCAATATTCTGGCTGACAGGTTCAGTGCAAATTTCTCCCCTCCCTCACCCCCAAAAGAAGAAATACTTATCCCAGCTGAATGTAATCTCCTGTCATCTCAGATGTCCAAGTGAGAACCGCCCTCAACAAAGCTAAAAACACAGCATCAATGGGACCTGACGGTATCCCGGGTTGCGTGCTACGTGAACTCCAAGAGGAGCTAAACCCGCACATAAAAATGCTATTTAACCTTAGCCTTACTACAGGATATGTACCTGAGCACTGGCGTACAGCAACAGTGGTCCCACTCCACAAAGGGGGTACCTCTACAGACCCTGGGAACTACCGCCCCATAAGCTTAACCAGCCTGGTCTGCAAAGCTATGGAAAGAATCATTATGGAACTCATAAACAGAGACATAGGGGACCTACAGACACTTGACCCCACCCAGTCCGGCTTTGTAAAGGGCAGATCCTGCCTTTTGAACCTGGCTGACTTTTTTGAAACAGTCACTAGAGCCATTGATGAGGGCAAAGCAGTCCATACAGCCTTCCTGGACTTGGCTAAGGCCTTCGACACAATGCCCCACTCAGACATCATAGATAAGCTCAACAGCTTAACCTTTGGGTTGAAAGCAAACATTTATGCAAACATTACAATAATGTGCTTTACATGAGAACAAACTAAAACCATGCTCTCCATCCACAAAGGTTGCCAAAGATAGGGACACAAACTCCTTGGGATAATAATTGATGACAGACTAAAATTTGACTTGCACATACAACAGGCCATCAAAAACCCCACCAGATTTATTCTAAACCAACCACTCTTGTCACATCACTGCCTCTCACTAAACAAACTTCAGTGGCTGATCAGCATCTTCTCTCAGTTTATAAACCCAAAAGGAATATTGACAAACAGAAGTAAATCAAACAAACTTTAGGCATACAAACATCTATTACACTATCTGATCAACAGGGTACAATGTATTAAGAAATCTGATTAGATAAGGGGAATAGACATGTGATTAGATAAAATGACAGATAAATTGTATGTCATATAAATATATACAGAGTCCAGAGTGAATAGCTTTAGACATACATTTCTGTTGCAAACCCTGATTGGGCAGATGACTGCTGCAGTCCTCCACTCAACTGATGCAAACCCTGATTGGGATCTGATGCAAACTCTGATTGGGCAGAGGATGACTCCATCTGATGCAAACCCTGATTTGATGCTGCTATTTAAGACATTCTGAAGGTGGATAGTAGGTTCCTTAGTACAGCCTCTGGCCTTATGAAAGCAATGCGTATGTGATATAATGTACTGTTAACTCTGCATGATTTTAAAATTATGAAGAAGTGAATGATTTCACATTTGTAGGGGGCTCATTAGGCTAGAGGGGATGCTGAATTTAGCTAGGTCATCACTCAGTTTTAGTAGATTAGCTGTAGCATAATCTTTGAAGACTGAGTAATTGGAGAATGCTTCTGGATTAATTCTTAAGGTGAATATAACTGATATGGGGGATGCTTCTGGATTAATTTTTATGGTGAATATGACTGATATGGGGTCCAATTTGACTAGTGAGATTGTTGCAACTGGTAGGAAACATAGCTGTCACATTCTGCTGAGAATAAAGTCTATGATTTTGACTCCTCTAGTAGATGTGTGGACTTTATTCATGAAGTCCAGAAATCTTTGGGCACACATATTTGGGGATGTATAAAGTTTCTCAGTTGTTGGAGAGGTAGTTGAAGTCCCCTAGGAAAATAATGTTTGTCTAAATGCTTAGGGCTTCCAGACAAGTGTGGTAGATGGTAGGGACTAAGGGCAACATAGAGGGGTGGTCAGGTAGGAGGTGTGGGCTGAGGGGGACATAGAGGGGTCGTTAAGTAGCAGGTGTGGGCTGTAGGGGACATAGATGGGTGGTCAGGTAGGAGGTACATGCTGAGGTGGACATAGAGGGCTAGTCAGGTAGTAGGTATGGGCTGAGAGGGGTGGTCCTATATTTACCTATGATGTGTAAAGGGGTTAAGTTGTACGTTGGACATAGAGGAGCTGCAGGTCATTATCCTGCCTAACAGGTCTGAAGGTGACATTTCATTTTGTGAATATTGGGACCTTTTGCTGCCTTTGATGTCCTCATCTAGTGCAGTGGGTGTGAAAGTGCAGTAGGCAGTGAGACCTTGTACTGATCAGAAGCTTTCAGTATTCCTGAACCATGTCACTCTCTCTATGATTATGCAAATATTGAAACAATCTAGGGTCAGGAGTGCCTATAGTGAATTTTGTTTTCTTATGTTGAAAGTGCTTGAAGAGTGACTTTTTGTAAAAAAGCATTATGTGGGTGGATAAGGTTTATTTATTTAACATTTGTTGACCGGGAAAGTCCAACTAGTACAGAAACGATTTTCAGTGATGCCCAGGGAGAAATGCTCCAGATGCATGTCTTTGGAATGTGGAAGGAAACCCATGCAAATGAAGGGAAGACATGAAGACTCAACACAGAAGACACCCCAGCTGAGACTCAAACTGGAGAACCTCTTGCTATGAGGTAACAGTGTTAACCAGGGCACCACTGCACCTCCCAATATATAAAAGTCTTTGGAGGTACAGGAGCAAGACATCCCTGCCAAAGCAGTTTTTGACTGTCTATCTTATCCTGCAGGCAGACATATATTGCACCCACTTGGAATGCCACCAGCAGCTAAGTCAATTTTTGAAGTCAATCATCTTTTGTTCAAATAGTGGCATCATTCTAGGGGAAGGTAAAATGGTGCTCAGAGCTGAGTTTTTAACTACCTTGGACACATATTCCGAGGGCTCCATCACATCTGTCTTCATATAGTTCAGGTTGGTACTTCTCAAGTCACTTACTCTCAATCTAATGAATGACTGTCATATGTGTACTTGTGATGCAAGGACTTGAGTGCTTATATTATGTGACAAATCCTGACCCCTGATAGGCAACTAATTGTGACCGTCTTCTTACTCAGTCTGGTGAGTGATGCATCAGTGTGTCTCACTATGGAGTCTCCTGTGTGTAGGATATACTGTGACCTGTCCTTGCACAGCCTGATGAGTGGTGCATTAGTGTGTCTCACTATGGAGTCACCTTTGTGTAGGATAAACCATGACCTGTCCTTGCACAGCCTGGTGAGTAGTGCATCAGTGTGTCTCACTATAGAGTCACCTATATGTAGGATATACCATGACCTGTCCTTGCACAGCCTGGTGAGTGGTGCATCAGTGTGTCTCACTATGGAGTCACCTATGTGTAGGATATACCATGACTTGTCCTTGCACAGCCTGGTGAATGATGCATCAGTGTGTCTTACTATGCAGTCACCTATGTGTAGGATATACCATGACCTGTCCTTGCACAGCCTGGTGAGTGGTGCATCAGTGTGTCTCACTATAGAGTCACCTTGACCTGTCCTTGTACAGCCTGGTGAGTGATGCATCAGTGTGTCTCACTATGGAGTCACCTATGTGTAGGATATACCATGGTGCATCAGTGTGTCTCACTATGGAGTCACCTGTGTGTAGGATATACTGTGACCCTGTCTTTGTACAGCCTGGTGAGTGGTGCATCAGTGTGTCTCACTATGGAGTCATCTATGTGTAGGATATATCATGACCTGTCCTTGTACAGCCTGGTGAGTGGTGCATCAGTGTGTCACACACTGGAGTTTCCTATGACTAGGATGTTGGGTTTTGTGCAGGTTTGCTTTATGGTCTTTCATATTAAGACACCATGAGTTATAGCTAGATGTTTTGTGGTGGGAGCTGCTTGAGTTGAGTGTTTGTGATGTTGCAGAAGGTATTTGTTGTAATAGCTGAGTCTGGAAGGCTTTTGATGTTTAAGTAGATTAGTTTTAAGAACATCAGCAAATGTGGATCTCTGTGTTTGGTCTGTAATGTGTGTTTGTAGGTAGCGTGTGGTGTCTTGTGTTGCTGACAACCTGTCTGATATATGAATTCTTTGTATATGAGAGTCTTGCCTCCACTGACATTATATAACTACATCGCTCACACTCTGTATCAGATTGCTTAAGGATTAGGTGGTTGTCAGTAAGCATGACACAATTGCAACATTGCATCAGGATGCCCATCTCCACCAAGCTGGCTGCATAGACAATACAAAGTGCAAATGTATGGTCCCAGGTTTTTATTACATGGGTTGCACTGGAAGTGACACCTGGGGAGTGTATGATGGATTTGCTTTGGTGCTTATTGGATAAAAACTGCAATCTAAGTCCAATCACAGCTCAGTGTTCCTCTGAATGCAAACCAGGCTCTCATCATACAACTAAGTTATCAAAGGAAAAAACTTCAAAGACCAATACACGTAAGGTTCAGTTAAGGTACTTTAATTTACTTGCTGCAAGGAGACAAAAACATGCAAATACAAGGATTTGTCTAACTACTAACAGGAAGTATGTTCATTCTTATACTGTTTTTTTACATGGCCCTTCCTTAAGCTGATCAAATCAAACACAACTTTAAGCATTGTACTACAGTTGTTGTTATATTTTTTCTGCTGATGATTGATTTGATTAGAGAGAGAAAAAAAACAAGAAACACAACCTGGCCTTTGTTCAGTGTAATTTTTTTTTGTACAGTGTTACATTTCACACATCATTCTAATTTCTAATACAACAAACAAACAAATGCTGAACAATTGCAGTTCATAGTTTCAATTTTTGTTTGTCTGTTTTATCTAACTTGTGTATTTCTGTATGTATTTTCTCATTCACACTCTGAACTTTCATACAGGTTAGTCATTTTTTTACATTTTTTTTTTTAGCATAGCAGAATCACCTGCTTCTCAAATCACCTGCTCCTCATTAAAAAGCAAGGCATAAGCAAGATACAAGGAAAGCAATACAAAGTCAGCAAGCTGCAGCTATGCAGTAAGAAGATTTATGCAATATGAAAAAGAATAAAAAGCATAAAATGCACTAAATGCTAACTAATACACATATTAACTAATATTTTCTAACAAAGTACCTGAGAAATGTCAGTGTTTTTTATAGGAAAAATTGAGGTTCAAAGTACCTGTGTCTATACAGGACAAAGGTAAGCCATGATATGCCATACCAAGCATCACACAAAAGTGATGACTTTATACAATCAAGGAAAATTCAAAGCAATTCAAACAGTTCTCTAGGCAATCACAAAAGAGCACACACTTTTCTTTAAGCAATCACAAGCACAGAAATGATTAAATTCACCTTTACTTCCATTAGAGTACAAACCAAGGCTTTCTAAACCAGATTATAAAAACACCTAAATAAAGTGAAAATATAAGGCAAAATAAATACTCCAGTATTGCATAAACTGAACAGAACTGTAAACACTTACTAAGGCAGAAACTCAATAATAATAAAAACACAGTTCAAATGAATTAAAAAAAATATTGAGCCACTAAAGAGAGATATAGGTGCTTTCATCTATTAAACTATTTTTTTTTTATTTTTTATTTTTTTTATTTTTCAAGAGCTGTAGATTTCCTGAGCTCAATGTCCAAGCTGGAGACATATCTATAGCACTTAAAAATACCTCTGTATATGAGGGCACCTATCTTTTCCTTCAGTAGCTCAATAAACTTTACTATTGATTCATCCAAACTGAGGTTTTATTTATTTTATTAATTGATGATTCAGTCGTCTGGGGATTACTGCACAGAGTTAGGGGCTATTTGTTTTTTCTTCTCTTCTCTTTCTCTTTATAAAAGAAATAAAATCATATAAAAAATAGACAGGCTGTGGGATTCATGAGCAGTTGTGTAGGCTTCACAAGAAGGGCAAATAATGCAAGCTGTACCAGCAAGGAAAGTGTACCAAGTGTGATGTGCACATAAATCAAACATATGAATACAGAAATAAGTAAGAGGAAACAGCAAGGGCAGCTACAGCAAACGGTTAACTAACAGGGAAGTGTACTGAGGACAACGTGGACAGAAATCAAATAGATGTAAACGGAAAAATGTAAGCGGGGAGGGTAAATGTTCAAATTATAGTAAGATAATTTATGCAAGGGTGCTTTTATCACAAAGAAAATTTTGTAATAGAATTTTGCAATATGTATGTTATAATAATTAATGGTGGTTACAGATCCTGAGCAAGTATAGTTAAAAAAAAGCAGACATGAAATTATATGATGTGACAGTTGTACAAATGAACATTGCAACAGACAGATTACATGACATATGAATGTCAATAACATGCTGGGTTGAGATGACAGTTCGCAAAGACAGTACATATATTATGGGATATTTGCATAGTGTGCATTTTGTCAACATCACATGTTGGAAAACAGGACTGGCTTAGAAGCCACAATCTCCCTTTGCAAGAATCAAACTCATCAGTTTTGACACTGACCTGTGTATTAACTCTGCATGCTATAGAAATAGGCCTAATGCATGCACAAGGAGGATCACCTTGAAAGGAATTATGCACTTCAATATTCTAATGGTTATGTATGCCATATGTAAGTGTGTGTAGCATTGCAAATGTGGGAGCAGAGTGTGGCATACATAATACCCAAATGTAAGGAACTCCTGTATGACACAGTTATTGTACATACAGAAAAGAACAGATGCAAACATCAGACTATGATTTAATGCATTCCCCAGAACTGTGTATTGTTGGTATGTACCATGGGAGTTAGCAATGGGTGTTGTCACAAACAAATGAAATGAATGTGTAAAGTAAGAAAGGATTCCTGAGAATGAATGTCATAACAGAGGCACACTCATGAGGTGAAGAGGTTCAGTCTGACACTGAGGCTGTGACTTACACATCCAAAGGGCTTATTTTGGACAGAGTATTGCTATGAATGCCCATTCCACTGAGCCCTCAGATATAGAACAGGTCGATGGTGACACAGTTAATTGGGCTAGTGTGGTTACTTCAGTTGCAGAGCTGGTCAAGTCTGTCCATAGCCATTGTGAGTGCATAGCACCACATAGGAGGGTTGTTAGAGGTGCTCAGAGGAGGAGGCCAATTGTCCACCCTCATCCTGATGCTGTTGTGTCATTATGTGCCCCCAGAAGTATGTATCATGGAGGCATGTTGCACCAGGATCTCAGAAGAGATTGTGTGAGTCCTAAATGTGGCACATTTGGACATGCACAACTGCCTAAACCATGTGGCTGACTCACTGGAGAGGGTGAGAGACACAATGGATTGATCAGTGTCTATGATGGCACATCTGCTGGGATAGGGCCAGCATTCATGTGTCCATAGAGTTGCTACATCCTCTGGTGTTAGCCCATGTGACCGTGCCAGATCCCACTTCTGTGGTGGCACTACATCCACTGCTCCATCACTGATTGAGGTGTCCGCACCCAGACATGATAAGCCATGAGGTCAAGGTCCTGGACATAGAAGAGATATAATCTAGCAGACATCACTCACATTCAGGTAGCACCCCCACTTAAACCAGGGACTTGGAAGTGATTGCGCAGCTCCTTGTAGCGGCAGCTTGCATGGTCTGGAGTGACAACATTGACATCTCTGCCATGCATGGCTCACACCTGTCTGAGATGCCAGGGTGTAGTGCTAACATAGTGCTTGACTGTGTTCATGCAGACACACATACACACTTCACAAAAACTGCCCATACCAATCCACACACATGCAAGCTAAGAAAAGCTTGATTGGGATATATCTCCTGTCAGAGACCCTGAGATTTCAGAAAAGCTTGATTGGGATATATCTCCTGTTAGAAGCCCTGAGATTTCAGAAATGCTTGATTGGGATATATCTCCTGTTAGAGACCCTGATATTTCAGAAAAGCTTGATTGGGAAATATCTCCTGTTAGAGACCCTGAGATTTCAGAAAAGCTTACTCGGGCATCATAGACAAACTCACCAGCTTAAATGTAAACCCATATGTCACAAGATGGGTTGCAAACTGGCTCAAGGACAGAACCCACAGGGTCAGAGTTGCTGGAGCTATGTCAGACTCTAAGCCAGTCTCAGTCCTGGGACCCCTCTTGTTCGGCATTTATTTTTCTGAGGTACAGGCAAACATAGGAGGATTGTGGCTGACAAAGTTCGCAGATGACTGCAAACTGGGCGCCATAATTGATACTTCAGCGGACACAAACATCCTTCAGAGAGGCCTCATAGAAATGGATAATTGGTGCCAGAGCCATGGCCTTAAGCTGAACGCCAAAAAATGTATAGTTGTACCCTTTGGGAAAAACAAGGTACTGACAAATTACCACATAGGTGGTAATCCATTAAGTACGGAAGAGGTAATCAGGGACCTAAGGACCCAGGTTGACAGTAACCTCTCATTTGACACTCACATTGCCAAAGTGGTTAGGAAGAGCTTCTATATTGCCCACCTTATCATGAAGGGTTTCACATCTAGATCAAGAGAGGTCATTGTGCCCCTGTACTCTTCTCTTATCAGGCCAATGATTGAGTACAATGCCCCATTTGGGATGTATCTCACCCGACACCTGCAGCAGTTGGAAAGACCCCAAAAGTTCCTCACCAAGAGGATAAAGGGTCTTAAACATATGTCATATGCTGCCTGACTGAAAAAACTCCAGCTCTATTCAGTCGCATACCGCCTACTCAGAGGTGATCTGTGCCTGACGTACAAGGCCATGTCCAATCCGGAATTAATGGACATGCTCCACCTCAAAAAATCCAAATCCGTCAGAGCCACGAGAATAAGAGACTTAAACCTCAACACAGAAATAAATAGGACATGCTGGAGGGACAGATTTATAACCCAGAGGCTCCCTACACTCAGGAACAGAATCCCAGTCCATGTTAGGCAGAGCCCCTCACTGACTCTATTCAAGAGAAATCTCGACGAGTGGATGGGAGATCGTAGGTTTACCCCGGGGGTCATCTCTGTGTCACTACTAGACAGAGGCACAGTAAACTAAACCCTAAAAGGGTGTAGTATTCTCATCCTAAGGGGTGGTGAAAGCCACACACACTCTGGCTAGGCTTATAAATGCCCTAGGGCAGATAGCCTAGTACGAACCTATGAATCTATGAACCTATATATCTCTTGTTACAGGCCCTGAGATTTTAGAAAAGCTTGATTGGGATATATATCCTGTTAAAGACACTGAGATTTCTCCTACTTTGCTGAATGTTCTGTGTTTCTTATTCACACACACTCACTACTTTGATGTCAGCCTTGGCCTACTGCCCCCTCCCACCCTGCACAGATGATGATGACTGTGCCATGCCCTTTATTCATTTGGGTTTGACTTAGCATTGCAAATATGTCTGATGCACAGAGTGGATAGCTAAGTGAGTCTTCGTCACTATGTTGTTTATATGCATATTTATTACATAACAGAATGTTGCATGTTTCTTTAAATACTCATTTCGGTTAGTTCATATGGTAGGCTGTGCATTCAGACCAGTTATATTGCATTCCTGTCTATTCCTCTTCTTGTGAAACTGTTGATATAATTGTCTTTGGACTGTTTTGTGTACAGTGGGTAAGTGACCTGATTGATGTCTGTTATTGTGTACAATGCAGTGTAAGGAACTTTTTTGTGTAGAAGTCTTTTCAATTTATATACATACGTATATATATATATATATATATATATATATATATAAAATCAAAGTACATTAATAAGATCAGATAATGTCAGAAGAAGCAACGAAATTAAGCTCATCCTAAGTCAAAAAATATAATTTGAAATATTACACAGAATTACTAAGTATTCAAAATTAATTCAAGCAGTCGGTTTCCAGTCAAAAAAACTGTTTTACTTGGATCACTTGTCTGTGTGCTTGAAGGATTTTCAACTGGAAACAGGCTGTCTACCCTGCTTGGATTACTTTTGAATACTTAGTAATTCTGTATAATATTTCAAAGTATATTTTTTATTATTTTTTGACTTAGGATGAGTTTAAGTTCACTACTTCTACTGCGATTATCTGATGTGATTAATATACAGTGATTAACTATATATATATATATATATATATATATATATATATATATATATATATATATATATATATATATGTAAAAAATCTTTCAAGCAGAGAAGTTTCTCACACTGTGTTGTTTTTGGACCCACTATACTTGTTTAGTGGGTTGTTTGAGACTTTGGGGATACCATGGAGATTACTTGTTTTTTGGACTTCATCAATGGCAAGACTCTGGAGCAACTAGTTAGCTCCTCACGTGAAGGTACAAATATCCTAAACCTAGTACTCAAGAATATGGGGGAGGGAATGTTCCACAAAATGATTTCCTTTAGTATTAAAAGTAACCTAGAACTCCCATCAAACTCTAAACCTGAACTTTGCTAAGTCCAATTACCTCAAAGTACGTGACAGCTTATTAAACGTCCAAATCCCACTAAATCCAGGTAACAGTGAGGCCTACTCTGAGCTCTACACAATAGCACTGTACAACTACATTCATAGCTGTATAGATGAGGCAATACTTGTCTAAGTATTACTCATGAGTGCTGGCAAAAATAAACCACCCTGGTGGACCCCCTAGCATAAATAGACTCAACAAAAAGAAAAAAAATCCTCTCCAAAGCCAATAAGAAACAGTCAAAGTAGTGTAAAATGAGACTCACTAGTCTAAACAAATTAGAGTGCTGGTCAAATGTGCCAAACAAACTATGAGGCAAAGATAGCCTCCCAGGTGAAAGATAACCATAAGGGTTGTTTAGTTACGTTTGTAACTTCAGAGGAAATGTTCTGCAATGTGCCAAATTAATCATGAATGGCAACACATACACCCAGCCTGAAGCTATAACACACCTGCTGACTGACAAGTTCAGTTCAAGCTTCTCCCCAATCACCTCCTACCACAGTCAAAGAAGTACCAGCAACCATCCCCTTACTGGTTATTACATGGGAACAGATCCTTACTGTGCTTTCTGAAGTCAAAAACACAGCCTCCATGGGTCCTGGCAACATTCCAGGATGGTTCTTAAATAGCTTAAAACAAAATCTACCAGGGCAACTAGAAATCTTGTTTAACCACAACCTTCTGACAGGCTTTGTCTCAGAGGAATGGGGAACTGCAACAGTTGTCCCACTGCACAAAAGGACCCATCAACTGACCCAGGGAATTACAGAACCATAAACTTGACCAGTCTTATCTGCAAGGCCATGGATAGAATTATCATAGACCTGATCAATAATGACATAAGAAATCTCCAAATACTGGACCAGACCTAATTTGCTTTTGTCAAAGGGAGGTCTTATGTACTCAATCTAGTGGATGTCTTTGAGAAAGTGACCAGAGCCATGGATGAGGGTAAACCAGTATACAATGCTTATCTAGACCTAGTAAAAACTTTCAACACAATTCCACACTTGGGGGATTATAGATACATTTACTGAGTTAGAAATAAACCCCTACATCATCCGATGGATAGCCAACTGGGTCAGTGACAGGGCACTTCCTGTCTGAAAAGGTGAATCCATGTCTGATAAGAAGCATGTTACTAGTGGTGTACCACAGGGCTCAGTGTTGGGACCCCTGCTGTTTGGTATATACTTCTCTGAAGTGAACACCAATGTTAGGGACATCTGGCTAACCAAGTTTACCAATGACTGTAAGCTGGAAGCAATCACTGAATCCTTAAATGATGTTGTCATCCTACAAACAGGCCTTAAAATGGCAAAAGACTTGTGCCAAAATCATGGTCTGAGACTAAATGCTAAAAAATGCATAATTATACCCTTCAGTAAATCAGATATCCCTGCAAGTTATAATGTTGATACACTCCTAAAAGTAGACCCAGTGGTGAGGGCCCAATCCCTTTACTTGGTCTCTTATTGTTTGAGAGGGGACTTATGCCTGACCTACAAGACATTTGCTTTTCCAGCCCTGAGAAAATATTACATATTTGGAAGAACAGCTGTATGAGAATTATGTATTCCATGGACCTGAACTTTATTTGTGACCCTAACAGGACTTGCTGGAGAGATAGATTTGTATCCCAAAGGCTACCTCATCTATGAAATAAACTTCTCATCTTCATAAAACAAGCCTGTCCCTCATTCTTTTCAAAAATAATTTGGTTAAATGGATGGGGAACCATAAATCCACTCCCATGGTACTGCCCATGTTCCTTATGGACAGATGCAGTCTGTAAAATGACTCAGGGCTCCAACATCCAAAGACCCCTACCCTGATACTACCCCATCTGATATCTGGGAGAATTAAGATATAATACTGTCATATCCTGGGTATTATCGGCTAGGCATGTAAAGGCTATTGCACCATTAGCCTAGTTCATAGGTTGGTACTAGGCTATCGGCCCTAGGGCTTATGCAAGCCTAGCCATAACAATTCCCTGGATATTTCTTCCCACAGTCTTTACTTTCCTCGACCCCTGTCTAGCAGGGTGACTGACATGATCCCTAGGGTGAATTTCCTATCTCCCATCCAATCTTCAAGGTTCTTTTTGAAATGGGCCAAAGAGGTGCCCTGCTTGACATGTAATCACCTCTGAACCAAAATGTGACCACAAGCTTGTGCTTCAGTCACAAGTACAAACTCTTCATGCTATGTGCTTTGGCTGCATCCATATTTCATTAGTGATACTGGTCACCGTGGCAATGTGGTCAGTTGTGGTAGCATGTGTGTGCCACGGACAACATGGTAATGAATCTCTGGGATGCATGCATATTTATATATATATATAGATATATAATTTAGCTTTACAGTAATTTATGATTAACATTTGTTTTTACATTTTGTAGAGATACAGTTACTTTTTGTCACTGAATAAACCTTAATGTAATTGTTTCATTTTTAAACCATAAGCATTATCAGTCTTTGTACTATAACTGTAAATATTGAGGCCATTGTATATGGTCTCAGGTGAACATACGCCACCATTTTCCCCAGTTCGAATGGAGTTTCTAAATGCCATTATTGGTTTACTTGAATGCTATTCATTTTTATTTGCATTTTATCAACAAATAATGCAATTATATATTAAGCTTTGATTAGTGATATAATTTTTTTATCAAACATAGTCAAAAAATGTGCATCTTATTCCATTTAAGGTTAACTTATTAAAATTGTCATTAATTTGATTAAAAATAATTTAAATTATCTGTATTTATTTATTCTTTATTTCATTCATTCATTTTGCTAAACAGCAAAGTCCAATTGGGCAAAGTACCTTTTTTCAGTTGGGGACCTGTGTTAAAAACTTTACAATAATAGTATAAGAATCTTAAAAGGTAAAAAAGTATCAGTGTAAAATACTTATGGCTAAAATACATAGAATGTAGCATAATACTTAAATGCAGTACCTCTAAGTAATTACAATACAAAACTTAAATACAGCACCAATAATTAATTACATCACCAAACTCTAGTACTGTATGTAATTATAATACAATACTTGCATACAGCACAGATAATTAATTACAATACCAAACTCTAGTACCTATAAGTATTAACAATGCAATACTTAAATACAATAGAGATAATTAATTACAGTACCAAACTCTAGCAACCTCTAAGTAATTACAGTACAATACTTAGATGCAGCACAAATAATTAATTACAGTACCAAACTCTAGTACCTCTAAGTAATTACAGTACAATACGTAAATACAGCAGAAATAATTAATTATATCACCAAACTCTCATTGAAATCATTGAATATGTGTTGGCTAATAAATGTTAACTAAAATGATTTTTTATTATAAACTACTACTAGAGGTATGCCTCTTACACAGCTATCACGGGGACTGTCTATATTCCCATAAGATTCTGGAGCACTCTACCCCAATCAATTACTAACTGTCCCCACCATCCTGAGTTTAAACAACAACTACTTAAATATCTAACAAACCACTGGCTCTGCTCCTGCCATACCCCTGGCTAATTCCACTATTCACATCTTTCCACCCTCCTTCTACCTTAAAGGGGTTTTCTCTTGCTGCGGTTTCTCACTTATTGTCCTTTCTATTCCTCTCTCTTATTTTCACCCAGTGTATTTCTTATCAGTCACACTACTGTAATCTCCTAACTATGGCAAGCTAGCTATTTCCCTATATATGCTACATGTCTAATTATGTTGTGAAACTGTATTTTTTACAATTCTTTCTCTTTATTTTTAACTTTCGATAAACCTTGTAGTTGAATTTACTGCTTGTAATAATTTGCACATGCTGTATACTGTAGTGTATGTCTGGAACTTTTCTCCCCCGGCCTCCACTGAAAATGGGCTCCCAGCCCAGTCGGACACTTCCCGATTAATACATGTAATAAATAAATTTATTCCTGTTTCATCTTAACTCAGATCGATGTTGACCTGCTACTTCAATAATACTTTGTCTGCCTTAGTTTATTTTGGAAACGTGGAGTTTTAAGGATGAACTTGTTGTTCATTAAGTATAAAGTTATGACACGTGTACCCTTTTGTACCATTTGCAAAAAAATAAGTTTTAAGTGTTCAAAAATACATGTTGTGAATTGGCTAGGGAACCATGTGGAAAGTTTAAGTGCATTCTGCAGCATGCATGTCCAGCTGTCCTTTTGTGAGGAGTAACATGCCTTTTGTTACATTCTCAGTTCAGGAAATAACTGGTATTTGTTAATATTAGGAGTAATTTTGATGCGGGCTTTTCTGTTCTAAAAGGCTGAGCTAGAGATCATGAGTGGTTTAATCTCTGTTTTAGGCCAGTGTTGGATAATGGTCAGGTACATGTTTTGTCTGAGATAGAAACCCGAAAGTGATGGCAGGAAAGACAAGTTCAGGTATGATTGGTTAATATTTTCAAGGAGCTGAATCTTGTTCCTAAGCCTCTTAACATTACCCAAGAATGGACAAACCCCAGCCAGATTGGACTGTGAATGATGACTGCATTAGAATATTAAAAAGATAGACCTCTCATGATTTTTCAGGGCCCCAGACCACTGTATTATAATAGCTGTGATTATGGTGGAATGTTTGTATAGGGCCTGGGACTTTTTTAAACACCTTTATTAAATTATCACTTAAGATATAGACAGATATGCATTTATATAAAAGAACACTAACCATATTAACACCTTCCTAGTTACAAACATTATACATCAAATATGTTTTTTTCTATAACTATCATCAATACCAAATTACATAAACGGCTCAGTTCCTGCCCTCTCTTAAATAGCACCCCTTATATAAAACATGATTCTGCAGGTACTGTTCTCAGTTTCCATTTTTGTCTATAAAATCTGTTGCTAACATTTCCTAAAGATCCAACTTCCCTTTATTTACAAGTTTCAGAACTTCAACTGCAATTGGTTTAAACTTTGATTTACATTTTCTAGTAATTGTTTCTGGGAGCAGCCATCAGAATTAAACTTAGCAAGGCCATACTATGTCTGGGCAGTTCAGATTACGTATCCCAGCTCAAGAAACGTCCTTAGTTACATCCATCTGATCCCCATTATTTCAGACAGAGACCTCTGCAGGGAATTCTTGAAGTCTGGCAACTCATTACACTACCAAATCATATGTTCCCAGTTACCTCTTTCTTCCCCATCACACCTCCAACATTTGCCAACTACCTTTAAAAAATGAATTGGCGTCTGCCTGGGATGTAAAATATCTACACAACACTTCCAAGCAAAACTTCTAATTCTACTAGACTTTGCTAGCATTGTTTCCGTGTGACTTTGATGTGCGTATCTAATCTCTCTTCCCAATCTTTTTTAACTCATCCAATGGATTCATGTTGTTATTGTGCAATATATTATATGCCCTACTAATTATCCCTTTTTAAGATTAGCTTCTGCTCTAGCTTCAGCTAATAACTCTATCAGAGCAGGCCTTTCACTTAGGATTCCCCTTCCACTTTCTCTTTTCTTATACACTGATATCAAATCATAATGATAGCAATCACTGATAGGGAAAGCACTCACTGCTCCGCAGTCCACATGTCTTCCTGGACTCTTCCTGTTCTCTTACCTTTACTTTTCTAGTTATTTCCTCCCATTGCCTTGGTTCCTTTCACAGTTTTCTCCAATAAGTTCCAGTCCTATCTTACATATTCTCTGTAACCCCAATTGCAGTAATCCCTACAGGTAAAATCTTCACTGTCCTTTCTTGTGTTGGTTTAGTTCTTAAAATAATTTCTGCTACTTTATCTATATAATATTCTGAATGGTTATGGTTATTCTCTTTAAGGATCTGCATTCAAAATTCCACTCTCTACTTATTTCTTGAATTTTCGCCTGTTTCATCATTATCTCTTTCCACTTTGAATTCTAGCGTTCTCTTTGTGGTATGGATATGAACCCCACTTTGAATTCTCGCTTTCTCCTTGTGGTATGGATATGAACTCCACTTTGAATTCTAGCTTTCTCCTTGTGGTATTTATATGATGAACTCCACTTTGAATTCTAGCTTTCTCCTTGTGGTATGTATATGAACTCCACTTTGAATTCTAGCTTTCTCCTTGTGGTATGTATATGAACTCCACTTTGAATTCTAGCGTTCTCCTTGTGGTATGTATATGAACTCCACTTTAAATTCTAGCTTTCTCCTTGTGGTATGTATATGAACTCCACTTTGAATTCTAGCGTTCTCCTTGTGGTATGTACATGAACTCCACTTTGAATTCTAGCTTTCTCCTTGTGGTATGGATATGAACTCCACTTTGAATTCTAGCTTTCTCCTTGTGGTATGTACATGAACTCCACTTTGAATTCTAGCTTTCTCCTTGTGGTATGTATATGAACTCCACTTTGAATTCTAGCTTTCTCCTTGTGGTATGTACATGAACTCCACTTTGAATTCTAGCTTTCTCCTTGTGGTATGTATATGAATCCCACTTTGAATTCTAGCTTTCTCCTTGTGGTATGTATATGACTTCCACTTTGAATTCTAGCTTTCTCCTTGTGGTATGTACATAAACTCCACTTTGAATTCTAGCGTTCTCCTTGTGATATGTACATGAACTCCACTTTGAATTCTATCTTTCTCCTTGTGGTATGTATATGAATCCCACTTTGAATTCTAGCTTCCTCCTTCTGGTATGTACATGAAATCCACTTTGAATTCTATCTTTCTCCTTGTGGTATGTATATGAATCCCACTTTGAATTCTAGCTTCCTCCTTGTGGTATGTATATGAACTCCACTTTGAATTCTAGCTTTCTCCTTGTGGCATATACATGAACTCCACTTTGAATTCTAGCTTTCTCCTTGTGGTATGTATATGAACTCCACTTTGAATTCTAGCTTTCTCCTTGTGGTATGTACATGAACTCCACTTTGAATTCTAGTGTTCTCCTTGTGGTGTGTATATGAGCCTTAACTCTGCAGCTCAGGTAATCCTAAATCACCCTCTTCTGTTGGAAGGATCATCTTATCCCCCTTGTCTCTTGCCCTCTTCCCCTCTCAGATAAATTCCTTCAACTGTTTATTCATTTCTGTCCACAATTTCTCCTCTGGTTTATAAAAATGTGCCTGATCTATATAAAATTAAAGGGGCTAAAAGCATTTTCACTGCCTGTATCTTGTTATCCATATCCATAAACAAGAGCTTCCAGTTTCTCAGTTTTTGTATTATCTTTTATTTACTTCATTCTCGCATATCCTTTGCTATCATAGCAGAATCATTTTTAACACATACTCTTAAATACATTTTATTGTGTCTCCATAAATATGGGGATTGCTGGACCAATTCATGTGTGGGCACATAGTTTACAGCTATACTCATTTTATCTTCATTAATTGTATGTCCCCAAAAGACTTGAAACTGTATCAAGATGTTCTACAACACTGAGATGTCTTTTTCTGTTTTTATCAGTTACAAAGTAATATGGTCTGCAAATAAGGACAACTTTTCTTGATTATTATTGTCAATTATATCCTTGAATTTCTGATTCCCTAATTTTCTTTGCCAATGACTGTAAATATAAAGCAAATAACAAAGGGGAAACTGGAAACCCCTGCCTAGTTTTTCTGGGGTTCCATTCAGGTGCTCGAAAGTCCTTTTACGCAAATACAAAAAGAGCGGCACGTATTGCATGAACCACGGAAACGCCGAATGTCCAAAACCGTGAAATTCGAAATGCCGAAGTGTCATGGTTGGCCCGTCTATGGTATAGCTCCGTAAGGTAAGTGTATGATAGTTATGGACCTTAGGGTTAGGGTGCAGGTTAAGGTCATAGTCGCCATAGTCGAAAACACATCTGACACAGATATCCTCCAGAAGGGCCTCACAGAAACGGATAACTGGTGCCAGAGCCATGGCCTGAAGTTAAACCAAACTAAAAATGCATAGTCGTACCCTTTGGGAAAAACAAGGTTACCCCTAGCTACCATATAGGTGGCAATCCACTGAGCACAGAAAAAGTCATCAGGGATCTGGGGACCCAAGTTGACAGTAGCCTTTCGTTTGACACTCATGTTGCTAAAGTAGTTAGGAAAACCTTCTATATCGCCCACCTGATCATGAAGGATTCACATCTAGATCAAGGGAGGTCATCGTCCCCTGTACTCATCACTCATTAGACCTATGATTGAGTACAATGCCCCGTTCGGAATGTATCTGACCAGACACCTGCTGCAGCTTGAAAGGCCCCAAAAGTTCCTCACCAAAAGGATAAAGGGTCTCAAAAATATGTCTTATGCTGCCCGACTGAAAGAACTCCAGCACTATTCAGTCTCATACCACTTGCTCAGAGGTGACCTGTGCCTGACATATAAGGCCATGTCAAACCCAGATTTGATGAATATGCTTCACCTCAAAAATCTAGATCCCTCAGAACCACAAGGGTGGGAGACTTAAACCTTGACACGGTTATAAATAGAACGTGCTGGAGGGACAGATTCATCACCCAGAGACTCCCTATGCTGTGGAACAAAATCCCGGTACATGTGAGGCAGAGCACCTCGCTGGCCTTGTTCAAGAGGAATCTTGACCAATGGATGGGAGATCGCAGATATACCCCAGGGATTACTTCAGTGTCACTGCTTGACAGAGGCACAGAAAAATGATAGGCATAGTTTTTATTCAAACTAAAGGGGTGGCGAAAGCCACATAACTATGGGCTAGGCTTATAAATGCCCTTGGGCAGATAGCCTAGTATGAACCTATGAACCTATGAACCTATAAGGTAAGTGCATAGATAGTAATGTATGTAAGGTTTAGAGTAGGGTTAGAATTAGGATTTTGTTAAATGCATGTGTGTGGATTATTTCTTTTGTTTTGGTATATCGCTGTAGGGTAAGTGTGCGATAGTTACAGACCTTAGGGTTAGGGTGCAGGTTAAGGTAAGTGCATAGATAGTAATGTATGTAAGGTTTAGTGTAGGGTTAGCCATAGGGTTTTGGTGCTTTACTTTAGGGTTACAAGTAGGGTTTTGGTTAGTGGATGTATGTGGTTTATGTATTTTGTTTTGGTAGGCAGTATGTAGTGGGAGGTGGAGTTGGCCGACTATGGGGATTTGACTTTTTGAATTTCGCGGTTTAGTGCGTTCGGCATATTTATGGTTCACGCAATACATGTCAGCATTTTCATATTTGCCTAACAGGATTTTCGCTAATATAATATAGACCCGTTTTTCTGTGCAGACACAACCTATCAGACAGGAACCATCCCACCTTAATTTTTGCCTCCAATCCCGCATACGTTCTTCTAATTAACCCTATCAAATCAGGGAATGCAAATGCTTCCATGGCCCTACTCATAAAATCCCAGTTTACTGTGTTGAATGCCTTTCTCTGCATCAAGACCCACAAAAACAGCAGCATTTTTTGCACCCTGCTTCAGTATGGATCATCTTTTTCTTCTTCTTTCGGCTACCTGTCTGCTCATGATTGGCAGTGGAGTTTTATGGTGTTGAGTTGCCAGCCCGGTGCCCAACCTTCCACAGAAGGCACACACACACACATGCACTCACACCTAGGACCAATTTAGAGTGTCTAATCCACCTACCGCATGTCTTTAGGATGTGGGAGGAAACCGGAGCACCCAGAGGAAACCCACGCAACCACAGGGAGGACATGCAGACTCTGCACAGAAGGCACCCCTGTCAAGGATCAAACCAGAGAACCTCTTGCTGTGAGGCAACAATGCTAACTGCTGCACCACCGTGGCTGCCCATGTTGTCAGATATTTGCATCCCCTCCACAAAGCCATATTGATGCATATCTATCAATTTTGGAAACAGCTTTGCCATTCGTTTAGCTATTATAGACATAAACATTTTATAACCGATTTAAAATTAAAATGGGCCTATTTGAAGCTTGCTCTAAAGGGAATTTGCTGTCGTCAGGTATTACATCCACTGCAGCTATATCCAGGATGTCTGTACTTCCTCTCCTTTTAAAATACTGTTACAAAAAACATTACCAATATTTATCACTTTTTCCCTACTAGCTTCCAAACTTCCACAGGAATACCATCTATCCCTGGAGGTTTTCCTGGAGCTTGATTGTACGGTGCTATTTTTATCTCATCTCCTCCTATCTTAACTGTTCATTATTGAGCCTCAACTGCCTCTAACTGTGGCATACTTAAGTCTTCCATAAATACATCAGTTTGGCTCTTTCTTGATTTCCAAATCTCTCTGCAATTTTTTATAACATTTCTGAAATATAGCTCATATCCCCACAGGATATCTGGTTATTATTTTTGTTATATGCTCCCCAGCAGCCCTTTTAACTTTCTGTTGGACAAGTGATTGTTCTAAAAGTTTTGTGCTCTGAAATTATTATGAAAACACAGTCACTTAACTGCAATCTTTCAAAACTCCTGCTTATTATTCAGATACTTCTTCATATTTTCTTTATCGCTCTGCACTTGCACCTCTTCATGTCAGCCCATCTAAATAATTTCACATACTTCTTAACAATATCTCTTTTTCTTTTATTTCTACCCTACTTCTAAACTCCACTTCCATTTTATCCCAGTCACTAGCTATAACTTCTGAACAAATGTCTACCTTCCCTAATAATTGTTAGAATAATTTCCACTACCTATTCCTGAAATTACACTTTTTTAACAGATAGGTGGGGAAGCACCAGTGTCTCATTTTTACTTCATTACCCTGCATGTTTATCTTAGGTGTTATTGTTGCATGCTCTAAAATAGTTATTGGATGTTTGCCAAAACTTTAAATTAAATGCATGTGTTCCTGTGAAATATAATTTCTGTTAGTCTAGCCCAGTATTGTTCCTTGGGGAATAATATGTAAATTCTCTCTGAGTTACTACTACTACTGAATTCACATCTTCTGTACCAAATACTTCCATAAATATCTTCAGAAATCTATCTTCTTTTATTATATTTTCCATTATAGGTCCCTAGATGCATCTTCACTGTTGCAAATCAAATTCTAGTCCTCACCTATAAGTAATATTCCCTGCTGAAAGTTAATTGTCTGTTCCCAAAATGGTCTTAAGCTCCATAATAGCAGTTTTAGATGGAATATAAATACATGCCAGTGTGATCCTCCTCCCTTGCAGTAGCCCCTTACTAACACAAATCTACAATTATCTTTTTCTCCCCACTTCTATCACTATTGGAGCTCCTCTGACAATTAGTATAACTACCCCTTTTCATTTGTCTCTGAGAATCTGCTGAATATCCCTCCTGAGATCCTTTCTTTACCAAACTGACACGATGCGTTCACATGCTTCTTTCCAAACCTGTCCTGTAGAATTATTATTTGCATTCTGCATTTCTTGAAATAAGTCAGTAATCTTTTCTTTTTGTCTAAACCTGTGAGGCCATTAACATACTAAAATAATATGTTTAGTATAGCCATTACAGTAAGAAATTATTCCCACCTATTAAGTATATAACAGCTTTTCAAAATGTCTCTTTCCACCTTTTGTTACATGCACACACTGTTTGTTAGCTTGATGCTTTATACAGTTGTTTGTAGTCATCTTCATCTCCCTACTCCAGACTCTGCTTCATGTCCGAGGTATTCACAAATCTTCTAGTCAACTCTTGTGCTTTTTTCTATCTCTCTATAATTTCCCTTTCTGCCTATTATCAGAATAATGAGACGTAGAGTCCCTTTATGTTTGCTGGCTCACTTTCAGTTGGACATATTATTGTATTTCCTCCTTAGTCTGTTCTGCACCATAACATGAGTTTGACCTCAAGGAAAAAAAATAATCTGAAGACAGCTGGATACAGCAGTTTGAATCTCACATCTGCCTCTTGACTTTTGCTGATTGCTGAGATAAAATCTGCTTCTCTTCTGCCTGGTTTACAGTGAATAATCATTTTCCAGAAACCCTCTACTGTCTCCAATGTCCAATAATTTGCCCTTCTGATGCAGTTTTTCAGGAGCACCTTCTCCTCCTGGTATGATTGCATCTTTACTAATACAGGTTTTGTCTGCCTTCTTTTGGCTAGGTTTGGAGCATGCACATGACGTGACCTTTCAGTTAACACATCCTCGTATGCAATACCAGTCCAGTTGCTTATTTGTACTTTCATAAAATTAATACAGTCTGTTCCTTCCAGGTTGTCTGGTACAGCAGGAAATCTCAGGTTTTCCCTGTGTTTTCTGTTCTCTCTTATCATTTTTTGAAATGTCTTTTCTTGAGCATCTCATACTCAGCCAGCCTTTTCTTCATTTCAACCTTGGATTTTTGCAGTTTTATCACTTCATCTAAATAGCTGTTTAAGGCTTCTTCCACTCTTCCAGCATGTTTTTATTTGAGATGATATATTCCTTCATTGTTTTATTTATCTTAATCATCTCTGAGGAACTTGCTTATTTTCCCCTCTAGAATATTAGAAGCCATTGCTTTCATAGCTGGAATTTGAACTGCTTTTTGCTGTGCAGTTGCAGGAGGTAACCATTGCAAATGTCAGGACCTGCTAGAATGATTACCTTAAAAATAAGGAGACTGAATGGCCGAAAGAATGGACTTACATAAGCTAAGTCAGAGATGCCATTTCTCAGAATATTCCCTTTTCTCAGAGGGATCGCAATCTCGGAGTTAGTATACATAAGTTTGGTGGGTGCAGTGGGGGATTGCCCCTCTCCTGAAAAAACAAGTTTAAAGAAGAGCAATTTTCAAAATTCACTCTCCTCCTATGTTTTCTGTCTTTTTTTCTGTCTTATCAGTACTTGGTATTTCCAATCATAACCTTTTTAAGCAGGGAGATACTGCAGGATTCTTTCCAGTTACTGTTTTCTCTTCACATTTACTAGCTGATTTACTTTCAGGATCTCTCTAAATTTCTTCTTTGCTGGCATCCAGGCAGTATATTTACTAGCCAGTAACTGAATTTGCTAACACTGGTAGAGTTACTGTCCCTTGTCTCTCAGTTTCTTTTTTCACACTGGGAGAACTGAAACTAAGCTGTTGATCAGTGTGCAGCCACCTTGGAAGTCCACCTATAAGGCTTGGTTCTTGAACTTATAGGATCATAGGAGATTACTAGGCTTATGGCTCTGGGACCCTTAGAAGCCTAGCCAAGAGTTTATCCCCAAAAAAGAAACCACAAACCTGTCACCCCTGTCAGTGAGGGACATAGGTTAAACCCATGGGATAAATTTGTGGTTGCCCATCCACTCATCAAGGTTGTGCTTGAAGAGGATCAGCAATGTACTTTATTTGACATGTATGGGGAGTCTATTCCAGAGATGGGGCAGCCTCTGGGAAACAAACGTGTCTCTCCAGCAGTTTTTGTTAATGTCATATATTAGATTTAAACCTTTTGATCAGGTACTACGTGAGGAGTTAGACTTACAGATTGGAGCATCTCTAGTAGAGCAGGGTCTGTGATTGCCTTGTAGGCAAGACAAAGGTCACCTCTGAGTAATCTGTATGATACAGACTAGAGTGATTTGAGCCTATCCACATAGGACAGATGTTGGAGGCCATGGATTCTCTTTGTGAGGTATTTCTGTGGCCTTTTCCATTTGGTGCAGGTGTTTGGAGAGGTACATATGAAATGGAGCATTGTACTCAATTACTGGCCTAATAAGGGAGGAGTACAGAGAAGTAATAACCTCCTTTTTTCTGGATGCAATCCCTTTACTTATGAGATGAACCAAGTAAAAGGCTTTTCTGACTACTGCCTCTACATGATGGTCAAATGTGAGATTGTTGCCAATTTGTGTACCCAGGTCTCTCACCACAGATTGTGTGCTTAGGGGATTGCCACTAATGTGGTAATCAGTAGTGGCCATGATTTTGCCGAATGGTATGATAATACATTTTTTTGCATTTAATTTAACTTAAGGCCATGACTTTGGCACCAGTCATTTGTTGCTGTGAGACCCTCTTAAAGTATTTTAACATGATTTGGGGAGTCAATGACAGCACCAACTTACAGTTGTCTGCAAATTTGGTCAGCCATTGGCCTTTTGTCTTTGCCTGGACCTCTGAGAAGTAGATGCCAAACAATAGGGGTCCCCAGGACAGATCCCTGGGGGACAACACTAGTGACACATCTGCTATCTGAGGTAGTTGCACCTATTTTAACCTTGTGGGTCCTATCAGTGATCCAGTTGGCCACCCACATGATAAGGGAGGGATTTACACCATGTTCTGTTAACTGTTTGATGATGCCTGAGTGGAGGATTGTGTCAAAGGTTTTGGCCAAATCAAGGTAAGCTGTGTGTACTGACTTTCCCTCATCCAGTGCCTTGGTAACAGTCTTAAAAAAGTCAATAAGGTTCAACAGGCAAGATCTGCCCTTAACAAATCCAAACTGGGTGAGGTCAAGTGCTTGGAGATTGCCTACATCCTTGTTTATGATGTCCATAATAATATGCTCCATGGCCTTACAGATCAGACTTGTCAAGCTAATGGGATATTGTTTCCAGGGTCAGTAGTGGCACCACCTTTGTGCAAAGGGATGACAATGGCAGTTTTCCACTCTGCTGGAATGAAACTTGTACTTAGGCTATGGTTGAACAGGTTGCTCAATGGCGAGGCTAGTTCTTGCTGCAGATGTTGCAGAATACAGCCTGGGATACTATCAGGTCCCATGGAAGCTGTGTTCTTTGCCTTGGATAGGGCCTTTAACACTTTCTCTACAGAGATGTGAGGTACAGGGCAAGTATCAGGGATGTCGAATGGGCCTTTGTGGGGGGACAGGGTGGTGAAGTTTTCACTGAACTTATCTGCTAGCAGGTTGGTTAAGTCAACAGGATCCGTGTAAGAACTAATTTGGAACAAACCTGGGCTTTGTCATAGAGGTTTCTGACGTAACTGAAAAAGACTTTGTGGTTAGCCTTTGTTTTGGAGGCTAGTTCCGATTCATAATTGGCTTTGGAGGTTTTCACTAGTGATCTAATTTGCTTGTTGAGGCTACGGAGGGAGTTTTTCCAATTGGGTATTTGTGCCTTTTTACCCTTTGACAAGAGATTCTTCCTTTTGTTGTAAAGCCTGTTAATAGAGGATGTCCACCACATAGGTTTGTGTTTCCTTGAGGAGCAGGTTTTAGTTCTGTTGGGTATGACTGAGTCCATGCAGTTGTACAGGTGCTTGTATACTGCATTGGTATACTGTTCAGCATACCTGTCTGCATCCTCTGAGGGGGACAGTGGTGTGAAGCTACTGATACCCTCCCTTAAAAGGTTGTAGTCAGTTTATGAGAAGTTTTTGAGCCTGGTTACTGCTGGGAGAGGGTTTGGATGGGATAGACATTTCGAATGAGACAGACCAATAGTCTGATCTCACCAGGGAAGAACTTGCTATGAGGCGGGGTGCAGCAGTCACCCATGTTATTGAGAACCAAGTCTAGAATGCTATCTTCCCTTGTGGGGAATGAGACAAGCTGGCCTAGTGTGTTACAACTGATGAAATCAAGGAATCGTTGGGTGAGTGCATTAGAGCAGGAATAGTTCACCCAGTTTATGATGGAGTAGCTGAAGTTACCAAGGATCAGGGTGTTTGGTGGTACGTTGATGGACTCAAGTAGGTCCAGGTAGGAGGAGAGGGTGTCCTGAGTCATGAAGGGGGGCTCTATAGCTGGCTGTAATTTGGAAGGGTGTCTTGGCAATTGTCAATTGCACCTGGAGAAGTTCTAGTGCATCGTGCTGACAAACCAGTCTGGTGGTATGTGTGTCTTTAATGAAAATAGAAACTCCACCACCCTTAGTCTTCCTGACCTCATTTTTGGGTCGGAATATGTGGAATGAGGTATAGCCTAGTAAGGCAGGGGCGGATCTCAGCAGCCTTGAACGAAGTTTCCGTGACTACACAGATGTCAACATCTTCCAGTGCTAGGAGAAACTCCACTGAGTGCATTTTCATTTTAAGGTCCTAGCGTTAAGCAGCATAACCTTCAATTTTCTTTTTGACAAATCTTTTATGTTGGAATATTTGTCTGTGGGAGATTAACTAAAAAAGCCATAATGGGGAAGCCAACAGTCTTGGCCAGAATCCTGAATCCCAGGGGTGACAAGTGGACGCCATCTCTGGCAAAACATTGAGCTCTGTAAGCCATGTCATCCCAGGCAGACAGATACTGGATCCCCTTGGAATGACACAAAAATGAAGCCAATTGTTGAATTCAATTATTTTTTGTTGGTATTGTGGTGTCATTCTTGGTGAAGGTAGGATGCTGCTTACAGCTAGGGACCTACCTGCCTGGGACACATACTCTGACAGCTCAATCATGTCTCTCTTCGTATAGTCCAGGGAGGTACATCTCAAGTCATTCACACCAACATGGACAATGACAGAGTCATACTTGTACCTGGTGTGGAGAGATGTAAGTGCGTGCATGATGTGGCAGATTCTGGCACCTGACAGACAACTGACCGTGATCTTGTCCTTGTCGAGCCTGGTGATGGGGACATTGGTGTGTCGAGCCTGGTGATGGGGACATTGGTGTGTCGAGCCTGGTGATGGGGACATTGGTGTGTCGAGCCTGGTGATGGGGACATTGGTGTGTCTCACAATTGAGTCACCAATGACTAGTATGTTTGGTTTAATGTTGTGCTTTATGGGCTGTATGAGTTTATTGTTATGCCTTATGCGCTGTCTTTGTGAGACACTGGTGTGTTGTCTGCTGTCTGTGATGTGTTTGGTGTTGTGTGTGGAATGTCTGTGAGTGTGTTTTGGAGGCCTGTGCTGTTTTAGTAAGTTTTTATTGAGGACCTCTGTATATGTGGATTTGTGCTGTCGTTTGCTATGTGATGTGGGTGGTGTGGTGTTTGTGCTAGCAATCTCCTCTTTGTCAGGGTTGAGGCATGAGAGAGCATGGATACCAGTTTACTGATATAGATGCATCTCTTGCAAGTAGAAGAATTATGTGCTAGGAGAAGAGGGTTGTCAGTGAACATGAGGCAGTTGCTACACTGTCTCAGTATGCCCATGTCGACCAGGCTGGCAGGAGAAATTGATGGGAATTGTCCAGACATAGCGTTCTGAAACTTGGATGGACTTGGCTAGAGAGGGTTTTGATAAGGATTTGCACACAACAGTTCAGACCACAAAAACTTTGTTAAATGTAAAATAACTGGCCTGAAGCCCAAGTGCTAAAATCAAACCTAAGAGGGTTAGAATAACAGACAAATGTAATCAGGCTTACTTATGGCTCTTAGCCTCCAAGCACCAGAGGGGATAACAATATGTCTTATTGTTAACAAAACTTTCTTTCATTGTTTGTTATTATTTTTTTCATGTTCGCCTGAACTGCATATTTTATTGTTCTGTGAATATTTCACTCTGTATATTTCTTGTCTAAGAATGTTCCTATGCGATATGCATCAGAAAACAAATTGCTGGAACCACTGAGGTGACTTTGCTGAGTTTTTCCAGCCTCAGTGGTTCCAGCAATTTGTTTTTTTTTGAATTTGTGGTTTATTCATTGTTTTTTGCTTATTGCAATATGCATCCTACCTTGTATCTTTAGCCTTAATCATAGCTGAAGAGGGTCTTTTGACTAATTCACTAACCTGATTAACAAATGACAAATAAATTGTATATTACATGGTTAACCTCATAGGCTTTTCTGTCATGGGTAGCAACTCACTGGTTAAATTAATTAAATTAATGTTATTACCCATCAATATCCCTCTGCATTAAATAGCACTTAATAATGCAAACTGTCATTAAATCAGACAATGTTAAGGTGAACGTAATACTAAATGTTAACGGTCTGTCTGTTATGAAATAAAGCAGCCATCAGTTATTGTTTTCATTTATTGTATACATAGACTGTAATAAGGTTTTGTAGTGCTTGCTGTGACGTGGACATTTGATTGTATTTAGCTTGTACATGATATATAAAAGCAATACATGTAATAAGAAAAAGAAACTTGATATGGAAGCACATTAGTTGTAACAATGAAATAAAAGATTATGATCAAAGTTTGCAGGTACTCCCTTTAAAGTATATGTTACTAAAAATGTCTTTCACTGGTACCCAAAAACATACATGCCTGTGACAATAAGATTAAAATTCAGGCTAATCAGAAGTCATTTGAAAAGTGCACATTTTCAGTTTTGTGGTATTGGGGCTGTTGCATTGTGTCATGCTGTCACTAATGCTCTGTTTTTGTTTGCAGGAGACTTCTTTCAGGATCCCATTCCATCAGCAGATCTGTACATCATAGCACGAGTCACCCATGTGTTACCAGAAGAGAACTGTATTGAGCTACTAAGGAAGGTTTATGCAGCATGTAACCCTGGTAAGCACAACTTTTATTTAATATTGACATTTGTGTGCAATAACAGACAAACAGTAAGCAAGTACAATGCATGCATTTGGAAATGATATATTCGTATGACAGCTTCACAAAAGTGCACCCCAAAGGCAGTGCACATAAAAAGCACACTGTAGCAGTGCTCAGTGTGAATATATATCAGTTAGTTCATTACTTTCTGTAGAACTTGCAGGGTTTGACAGGGAATGGTTAGTGAATGGACAAATATAGTGAAAGGATGTCGCAGTGGTGCAGCGGTTTGCATTGTCACCTGAAAGCAAGAGGTTCTCCAGTTCGATTCTCAGTTGGGGTGCCTTCTGTGCAGAGTCTGCATGTCCTCCCTGTGTGCTTGTGGGTTTCCTCTGGGTGCTCCATGTTCCTGCCATGTTACAAAGACATGTCTGAAGAATTTCTCCCCATGTCTCCACTGAAAATTGTCTTGTTCCAAGTCGGACCTTCCTGGTAAACAAATGTTAAATAAAATAAAATAAATATAGAAGTCATACCTCTCATATGCCCAGATTTTCACAGAATATCCAGATTTTTGACTCTTCATATTTTTGATCTGTTCCTCATAAAATTTGTGTTTTTTTCTTAAATCATTGAGGATTGACACTACTTAATACATCAATGGCAGTGATAAACACTGAGCAGCCTGCCTGCCCCTGTGGGAGTGGTTACTGCCTTGAAACTGTAGTTTTATTGGCCATTTTGGGTCAATTCTAAACTCCTTGATCTCCCTCTCTTAAAACCCAGTTGCCTCGTGATTTTGGCGCCTTTTTGGACTTGTTGGCTGTTGGTGAAGCACCCACCAAGAGGACAAAACGCTGAGAGAAGAAAGGAGCCACTTTTGAGATTTTAAGTATTTTGCTTCAGATTATTTGTTAAGTTTTTCTGCATTGCTGCCTACTTTTGAGCATTTTCTGGCTTGTTAAACTTGATTTCTATGTTGGTAACTGTATTTAGAACACAACCTAGAGCTGATTACTGAATTTCCTGCCTGCACTTATTTTTAAAATTGTTTTTTTCTTAAAACTTGCATTTTATCTGTCTCTGGCCTAGCACTCAAGTGTGGGGTCATTTACTGCACTGTTCTAACTTGTTGATACTTGTGAACCTCTGCTTTCCTTAAAAAATACAAAAAAACAAAAAAATCTTGCTTTATTCCCACTTTTCTGAGATTTAAAAAAGTTCAGTTACAGATTTGCTGTTCTGAACTGTTTGTAAGTTTCTTGGAGGCCATTGTTTGCTTGGGCTAAAGGGAAGTCTCTGTGATCATCAGTGGCAGTGATAAACATTGAGCAGCCTGCCTGCCCCTGTGGGAGTGGTTACTGCCTTGAAACTGTAGTTTTATTGGCCATTTTGGGTCAGTTCTAACTCCTTGATCTCCCTCTTAAAACCCGTTTGCTTCAGATTATTTGTTAAGTTTTTCTGCATTGCACAACATCGGGCAGCGCCGCCTAATTGTGTTTAAACTATTCCTGGCTCCACAAAGTCTGCTCTTCACTTCTTCCCTTAGAACTGCTCTATCTCTCAAATTAAACACCATATTCTCATTCTAAGCCCCCTCACTGGTCCAAATAAGTAATTTTACAAGGTAGCACTAATAAACCATAAGCACTACTTACTCTTATACTCTCTACGATTACCTTGTCCCCTATTGGTCCATTTTAATTCAGTTCCCTATATTACTCTAGCATGTCCAAAGGTCAGTCAGTGGTTTCCTCTCCAGTCCAGCTGGTGAATCTGGGAATTTTGAGGCAATGTTACAACTGTCTCATGTACATGGACAACCCTCTCCTCCTCCAAATAGGTTCAAATACATGTGAGAGATGCAGCAATATAGCCAAACTGGAGGCTGAGCTCTCTCATCTCAAAACTGGTGTAACCAGTCAGGAGGAGAAGGTAACCTCACACAACACAATTCCAGTATCACATAGTCCCACCACAACAGCGAACCAAACACATAAAAACACAAAAACTTACTCAGAGGCTCTAAATAAAAATCTATCTAAGCAACTGAGACCTCCAAAGCAGACATCCAAGCAAACGCTACCCCAAAACAAAACACGTACAACACATAGCACACAAAGTCAGTGTGCCAAGCAGTCACAGCCCTTAAGGCTGAATAACACACCTGATACCCTTGTAATAGGTGACTCTATTGTCAGACACACTGACGTTCCGCTCACCAGGCTGAATAAAGAGAAGGTCACAGTGAGCTGCCTGTTGGGTGCTAGGATCTGCCACATAACGCAAGCACTCAGGTCACTCCAAAGCAAATACAAATATGACTCAGTCATTGTACATGCTGGCATAAATGACCTGAGACGTACCTCCTTCGACTACATGAAAAGATACATAGAGGAGCTCTCTGATCATGTAGCCCAGGCCGGTATGACCCTGACCTTGAGCAGCATCTTGCCCTCACCTAGAATGATGCCACAGTATAAAGACAAAATGATCGATTTTAACAATTGGCTAAAATTTTGGTGTCATTCAAAGGGGATCCAGTGTCTGTCAGCCTGGGATGACATGCTCGACAAGCCACGTTGCTTCGCTAGGGACAGCTTGCACCTGTCACCCCTGGGCTTTCTGATATTGGCAAAGGCTCTTGCCACCCCCATAGTGCCTTTTTTAGGTAAGGCTCAAAAGTTAAACCCACCTCCATAGACAGCACAAGGAACAAGAAACTAAGGGTAATGCTGCTAAATGCCAGAAGTCTTAACCTCAAGATGCATGCACTCAAAGCTCTCCTCAGTATGGAGAACATCGATATCTGTGCAGTGACAGAAACCTGATTCAAGGCTCCAGAGAGCACCCCAGCACTACCAGGTTGTACCTCATATCATGCTTTTCAGCCCCAAAACCCGGACTGAACCACAAAAAGAGGGGGAGTTTCCATATTTATCAAGGATATCCATACCTCCAGGTTAGTGGCAGTGCACGAAGTATTGGAGACCATCCATGTGTAACTGACACTGGGCAAGACTGCTTTCCAGTTTATAGCATCCTACAGACCACCCTCTCAAAGTTAGGAATCCCACTCGGCTTTTCTGAAAACATTGGAGAACACTAAGATCTCTCCGAACACCATTATATTGGGCGACTTCAACTACCCAAACATAGACTGGGAGCATTACTCAAGCCTCAGCACCTCAGCCCAAAGGTTCCTGGAAATTATAAACTCAAATGCTATGGAACAACTAGTCACCACTCCCACAAGAGGGGACAACATACTAGACCTGATCATTACCAACATGGGGACTCTATGCTCCATACCAGAAGTATATCCCTCATTAGTAAAATCAGACCATAAATTAATTTCACTGGATATTCACATCCCGACCCCAACCCCAGCCTAGAAAATCACAGTGAAAAACTTCTCAAAAGCGAACTTCACACTTCTCAAAACTGAAGTGGAATCCTTCAAGGTCCCAGGGCCAGTAGAAACTATGGCCCAAACTGCAGAATCATATATAAACGCATTCTACGGACATCTCCAGGAATGCATGGATCACGCTATCCCAAACAAAATCAAGACCCAATCATCCAAAGGCAGGTGTCCAGTCTGGTGGACCCCAGCCATAAATAAACTGTACAAAAGAAGGAGGAAGCTACTACATGATAGAGAAAAATCCCTAAAAGGGAAGGCATCTCTGATCAGTACTAGCAAAAATTATGATCCCTCATAAAATCCTCCAAGGCCAGCTTCGAGAGAAAAATTGCACAGGACACTAAAGACAATCATAAGGCTTTTTTCAGTTATGTTAGGAACCTGGGATGCAACTCCCAGACTTGTTCTGAGTTGATTCTAAATGACAAAAAATACACTGAACCCACAGACATCGCCAATATCCTGGCAGATAGGTTCAGTGCAAACCCCCCCCCCAAAAGAGCAAGTATCTATCCCAGCAGAGTGCAGCCTCCCAAACATCTCTGATGCTCAGGTGAAGGCCGCCCTCTCCAAAGCAAAAAACACTGCTTCCATGGGACCAGATGGCGTCCGAGGTTGCGTCCTACATGAACTCCAAGAAGAACTAATCCCTCAAGTAAAACTGCTGTACAATCTCAGCCTCACTACAGGATATGTGCCCAAAGAATGGTGTACAGCAACAGTGGTCCCACTCCACAAGGGTGGCACCTCTGTGGACCCTGGAAACTATCGCCTCATAAGCCTGACTAGCCTAGTATGCAAGGCTATGGAGAGGATCATCATGGAACTCATAAACAAAGACATTGGGGATCTACAGACACTTGATCCGACCAAATTTGGCTTCATCAAGGGCAGATCCTGCCTTTTGAACCTGGTTGACTTCTTCGAAACAATCACCAAGGCCAAAAATGAAGGGAAGGTAGTCCACACAGCCTATCTGGACCTCACAAAGGCATTTGACACAATACCCCACTCGGGTATCATAGATAAGCTATCCAGCCTAAATATAAACCCCTATGTCACAAGATGGGTAACAAACTGGCTCAAAGACAGAACCCACAGAGTCAGAGTTGCTGGAGCCATGTCAGACTCGAAACCGGTCATAAGTGGTGTCCCACAAGGTTCTGTCCTGGGACCTCTCTTGTTCGGTATTTACTTTTCTGAGGTACAGGCCAATGTGGGAGGACTATGGCTCAACAAATTCGCAGATGACTGCAAACTGGGCTCCATAATCGACTCTCCAGCTGACACAAACATCCTTCAAAAAGGTCTCACAGAGATGGATAACTGGTGCCAGAGCCATGGTCTAAAGCTAAATGCCAAAAAGTGTATAGTCATACCCTTTGGCAAAAACAATGTGCCCACAAATTACCACATAGGTGGTAACCCATTAAGTACAGAGAAAGTAATTAGGGATCTGAGGACCCAAGTTGATAGCAATCTCTCCTTTGACAACCACATTGCCAAAGTGGTTAGAAAGACCTTCTACATAGCCCACCTCATCATGAAAGGATTCACATCTAGATCAAGAAAGGTAATCGTGCCCCTTTATTCATCCCTCATCAGGCCCATCATAGAATACAATGCCCCCTTTGGGATGTACCTTACCCGACACCTGCAGCAATTAGAAAGACCCCAAAAGTACCTCACCAGGAGGATCAAGGGACTTAAACAGATGCAATATGCTGCTCAGTCAAAAAAAACTCCAGCTCTACTCAGTTGCATACTGCCTACTTCGAGGCGATCTATGCCTGACATATAAAGCTATGTCCAACCCAGAATTAATGGACATGCTCCACCTCAGTAAATCTAAATCCCTTAGAGCCACGCGCTCGAGGGACTTGAACCTCAGCACAGAAATAAATAGAACATGCTGGAGGGACAGATTCATAACCCAGAGGATCCCTTTGCTCTGGAATAGAATTCCAATTCATGTCAGGCAGAGCACCTCACTGACTCTCTTCAAGAAGAATCTTGATGAGTGGATGGGGGATTGTAGGTTTGTCCCAGGGATTACTCCCGTGTCACTATTAGACAGAGGCACAGTAAACTAAACTTTAAAAAGGGCACAGTATACTCAAATCAAGGGGTGGCGTAAGCCAAACACAATCGGGCTAGGCTTATAAATGCCCCAGGGTATGAACCTATGAACCTATATAATTCAGAAAATGCGTAGTAACATAAAACCATTTATTCTAAGAACTTTCTAAGTATATAAGATAAATATTTAAAATCTATCCCTATATTTGGACCTTTGTTTCTCCATTCTTTTTGGTTTTGTCTATATTTCCTGTGCTAAGAAGTTCAGAAGTATGATTGCAGTCCTCTTTTCAGTTCAACATTGTCTTTTGGACAGTGGAGTTAGACACGTAAAAAAATTCTCACATCTAAGTTAATTCAGCCTGATGTCTGAAAATCCCAGATGGGTTTTCTTAGCAATAATTTTTGGCTGGGTCGCAGAGATCATCTATCAGTGTTGTAAAGGGACATCTCTGATCATTCACTTTTCAGTGCAGTTTTTAAATACATACATGTGAATTAGGTGTAAGAAATGAAATATTATCAGAAAAATAATAAGCACCCTAGTGGAATACATAGGCATTTTATACAGCATCTCTAGTCTATAATGTTGTGTTTTAGGGGAGGGTTATAGTTATAACTTGTTTAGTCTGAAACACAATACTGATGAAATCCAGGCATGAAATGGTTACTTCCGTAAAAGCAGTTTGCAGTTACTCTGTTAACTGATAAATAACTATCAGAGTTATTTGAACATGATTAGAAATACTAAATATATATATATATATATATATATATATATATATATATATATATATATATTGTTGTGTCTTTCAGCTTTTCCCGGTTAGGGGTCGCCACAGCAGAACTCCGGTCCGTTAATGATTGGCAGTAGATTATTACGTGCCAAGTTGCCGGCCCTGACACACAACCTTCAACGAAGGTACGCCCATTCACGCATGTCTCCACACAGAAGACGCTCTAGCTGAGAATAGAACAGGACGTCTTACTGTGAGGCGACAATGCTACCGCAGCACCACCACCGCAATATATATATAAACTAACTAAATAGACAAAATTGTTTTCCATAGAATTTGCATGGTTAAATGAGAGAGTGTTTTCAGTTAGATGGCATATAGGCATAGACTTGTGCCTGGAAATACTGCATAAAGTAACTGCAGTAACTACATACCACTATGTACATAGAAGATTAGCCTCTGGGCTGTAATTGGTGAGTCCCTTTCATAAATATTATTAGATGAACAGATGGTCGTACTTAGAAATATGATATTTCAGCTACAGGTTCATAAGGCAATAAGAGCAAACAACTATTAGAATCTGGCACATTTTAGACCAGTATGTTTGTTACTGCTTGGTTTAATTTCTCCAAGCCTTTTATGTTTCTAATACCATGATGGGAATGGACCCCATTCCTAAGTCAAAGTATGATTAAACTTCATGAAAATGAATCTGATGTCAGCCAGACGTGCTCTTCCCAGCACTCACAATGTGCCCAGTAATGACTCCTCCTGCAATTCGTATGGAGTTACATGTATTGGTAGCATATCTAAATATGATTGTAGATTCTTTTTAACGAGACTCATTGATCATACTCCATTTGGAACTGTCTGGGGGTCCTTCTTCAACATTGGCCTCATTTCTGCCTGCAAATCCTGCTATTTATGACTGTGTTTCTCTGAATGTAAGACACTACAATCACTGGGTGTAATAATTTAAAGGATCAATGCTACTTTTGCCTTCTTTTCATGAACTACTATATCTGGTTTTCTTGGATCTATTTTTTAAACTGTTGGTAATGGGTGATCCTATGTGATACAAACTTCATCATTTTCGATAATGCTTTGTGGTTCATGTTTCCAAAGTTTCTCAGCTACTTCAATATCATAATGTTTGCAAAATTCCCAATGCAATAGCCCTGCCACATTATTATCCTTTCAGTATACAGTCCTTCTTCCATTGCTATGTCACAACCAGCAACAAGGTGTATAGCTGTTTCCATTTCTATTTTATAAAACCTGCATTTGTCTGTTTCTCTGACATGTTCAATGCACTCCACTGTCCTGGGCCACCCATATTAACCTTTCGTCTTTTGCCTTGAATTCACATCTCCTTAACCATGCCTGCATTAAATCCTGATTAACATCAGATGATCCCAGCAGTTTTCTGTACCTGCAACTATGTTTATGCATTTTCCACATTTCTTGCCTACTCATCTGATCCTTCACCTTGTATTCTTTTATTTTTTGGCACATTCAGTTGTTGACACTAAACAGGGAAGTCATCTTAGACTTGTTCTCCTCAGGTTTTAAAACTTTCACTATGTTTGGGTCTTGTGAGGTGAGCAGATCTGTATGCAGTCCTATGATTACAGATGTATACATGTAATCAGTTTCAAGGAGGCCCATACCTCCTTTAAAATGGGGACTATATAATCTTAGTATACAGTGATTTTTATAAATCATTTGATAAGCTTGAAGCATTTTTCCTGCTTTCCTGTTCAACTGATCCAATACCTGTTGGGGTCAGTCAGTCACTCCAGAATTGTAAGTTATAACAGGAAGACCAAATTGGTTTATAGCTCAAACTTTGTTCCTAGATGGCAGGGCTGTTTTCACTATTAATACGTTTTATTTGCATTTGTTCATGTTTTATTGTTGATCCTTCATCAGTTCCCAAATATTTATACACTCCATTTTGCTCAAGTTCTTTTGTATCACATTCCTGTCCCAAACTGATGTTTTATTGGCGCTGCAGTTTTCCTGCTTTAAAGGTTGCTTTTGCACATTTATCAAGACCAAATGACATTCTTATATCATCTGAGAAAGTTTTGACCACTTGCAGTTGTGCTTTCAGTTCCTCATCTGATGAGCTATACAGTTTTAAATCATATACAAAATGAAGATGAGAAGTCTTTACTCTCTTGTTTTCTGGGAGTCAAACTGTGGCCATTGACCTAATCTGTTAAGTAAAAGTTTAAAGGGTTAAGGACAAGACAAAAGAGCAGTGGTGACAAAGAGTCACCCTGGAATATCCCCCTTTGAATTGTTTTCCTTGGAATAATAATTTGTCCTTTATTATGGCTTAGCTATGAAGTGGTTTGCCACTGTTTCATGGTGGCTGTATTGTAATCGATCAGTACAGGTTATATTAAGCACACTTTTGTACATGAATGTAGGATACTTTCAAATGCTTTTTTGTAGTTTATGCATGCCATACTTAGATTCATCCCCTTTTTACAGTTTTCCATTATGACTTTAACAACAAATGATCCTTTGTTCCATATCACTTTCTTTTGTTACCCTTTTGTTCTATTGCCATGATTGAGGTTTCTTCTAAATGATGATACAATGTCGTACTAGTAATAGGTTCATAGGTTCATACTAGGCTATCTGCCCGAGGGCATTTATAAGCCTAGCCCATAGTTTTGTGGCTTACGCCACCCCTTTAGTTTGGAGAAACTATGCCCATTATTTTGCTGTGCCTCTGTTGAGCAGTGACACTGAGGTAACCCCTGGGGTGTATCTGCGATCTCCCATCCATTGGTCAAGATTCCTCTTGAACAAGGCCAGCGAGGTGCTCTGCCTCACATAAACTGGGATTTTGTTCCACAGCATAGGGAGTCTTTGGGTGATGAATCTATCCCTCCAGCATGTCCTATTAATAACCGTGTCGAGGTTTAAATCTCCCGCCCTTGTGGCTCTGAGGGATCTAGATTTTTTGAGATGAAGCATGTTCATCAAATCTGGGTTTGACATGGCCTTGTATGTTAGGCATAGGTCACCTCTGAGCAAGCGGTAAGCAACTGAATATAACTGGAGTTCTTTCAGTCGGGCAGCATAAGACAGATTTTTGAGACCCTTTATCCTTTTGGTGAGGAACTTTTGTGGCCTCTCCAGCTGCTGCAAGTGTCGGGTCAGATACATTCCGAATTGGGCATTGTACTCAATCATTGGTCTGATGAGTGATGAGTATAGGGAGACTATGACTTCCCTTGATCTAGATGTGAATCCCTTCATGATAAGGTGGGCAATGTAGAAGGTCTTCCTAACTACTTTAGCAATATGAGTGTCGAATGAAAGGCTACTGTCAACCTGGGTTCCCAGGTCCCTAATAACTTCTTCTGTGTTCAGGGGATTGCCACCTATATGGTAGCTAGGGGTAACCTTATTTTTCCCAAAGGGTATGACTATGCATTTCTTGGCATTTAACTTTAGGCCATGGCTCTGGCACCAGTTATCCGTTTCTGTGAGACCCTTCTGAAGGATATCTGTGCTGGATGTGTTTTCAACTACGGCACCCAGTTTGCAGTCATCTGCAAACTTTGTCAGCCATAACCCTCCTGTGTTTGCTTGTACTTCAGAAAAGTAGATGCCAAACAAGAGTGGGCCCAGGACTGAGCCCTGTGGGACACCACTTGTGACAGGCTTTGAGTCTGACATGGCGCCAGCAACTCTGACCCTGTGGGTTCTGTCACTCAGCCAGTTTGCAACCCATCTTGTAATGTATGGGTTTACATTTAAGTTGATGAGTTTTTCAATGATACCCGAGTGAGGTATTGTATCAAAAGCCTTCGCCAGGTCTAGGTTGGCTGTATGGACTGCCTTTCCCTCATCAATGGCCTTGGTGACTGTTTCGAAAAAGTCAACCAAGTTTAAAAGGCATGATCTGTCTTTGACAAAGCCAAACTGGGTTGGATCCAAAGTCTGCAAGTTCCCTATGTCTTTATTTATGAGATCCATTATGATCCTCTCCATGGCTTTGCAGATAAGGCTTGTCAAGCTAATGGGACGGTAATTTCCAGGGTCGGTGGAGGCACCGCCTTTGTGGAGTGGGACCACAGTCGCTGTCGCCACTCCTGGAGTGCATCCGGTGGTGAGACTAAGATTAAACAGCTGTTCTAACTGTGGGTTTAATTCCTCGTTGTGTTCATGAAGCACACAGCTGGGGACACCATCAGGTCCCATGGATGCTGTGTTCTTTGCCTTGGAGAGAGCAGTTCTCACCTGGGCGTTAGAGATGTTTGGGGGGCTACAATCATGTGGTATATATATCTCTCCTTTAGGGGGGGAGGGGGGGGAGAAGTTTGCACTGAACCTGTCAGCCAGTATGTTGGCAATGTCTGTAGGATCAGTAATCTGATCTAATAATGAGGTATAAGTAACATGATGCACTCCTGAGGGTACTGAAGCTCCATTGGCTTGAGTTGGAGTTGCTCAGCTGGATGCAAAAGCTCTCAAGATACCTCTTGAGAAGAGTAGGGGTCTTTTATTTATATATAAAAAGTACTCTTATTTACAACATATTTACAGATATTTGCAAAGGTATAATTATACAGATATACTAATATATTTATGCATATTTATACTTTTCCTTACAGTCATACTCAGTTTTCTTCCATATTAGATCTGCTTTCCTTTTTCCATAACCACCATGTGATTCTACTCACTATTGTTAATAAGATCCATTTACCATTAAATACATTTATTCTTTCATTCCATATAATCAATATGACATAACATAACATAACTTTTTAACGTATTGTTCTTTTAATGTATTCCTTACTACTATTCTTATAATAACCATATTTGATTATATCCATCTTTATTTTATCCACTTATTTTATATCTTCAAAAAATCTTTACATAGTTTTTCCCATAACTTTTTCACTTTTACTTTTCAAAAATATATTTTCTGTAGTTTTCTTCTTCCTGACAATGTGAGCATATTCTATCAAATTTTTATATGGCATATTTCCCTTTACTAGTAATTTATCTATTACCAGCCTCTCCAAAGAAATCTTGACCTTCTGTTTTCTGATTGCATTATTTCTTTCTTATTCTATAGCTTTATTTATTTCATCTGTTAGATTTTCTCATGGCTTTACATAGTAATGTTTTAATATTACATTTATATAACACACTTTTCTTTCTTTTTCTCTATCAGCAATTTTTATTTTCCACAAAAATATTTTTCTTGGCAACATTTTATTTCTGCATTTATACACTCTTTTTTTATCGTTTACTTTTTACTGTCCCCCAAAACTTATTATACTTACATTTATTACATTTTACTACTAGTCTGTTATTTTTTTTTCATTTACCTACTTTAAAACTTTTTATTTTATTTATTTATTTAACGTTTGTTAACTGGGAAAGTCCAACTTGGAATGAAGCCTATTTTCAGCTAAGGCCAAGGTAGAAATGCTCCAGATGCATGTCTTTGTAATGTCGTTGGAAACCGGAGCACCAGGAGGAAAACCATACGAATGCAGAGAGGACATGCAGACTCCACACAGAAGGCACCCCAATTACAAATTGAACCAGAAAACCTCTTGCTGTGAGGCGACAATGCTACTGCTGCACCACTGCATCGAAAACTTCATATAAATTTAATGAAGCATCATATACCATTGGGTTAATTAACCCTAAACCTCCACCTCTTTATTTACATACAAATCTGCACTTTTTATTGAGTTTAATCTAGAACCTCATATACATGAAAAAAAACTGCAGTAATTCCTTTTCAGCTACTGTTGGCAACATAAATGCACTTGCTAAGTATTCTATTTTTCCATCAGTACTGAATTTATCAAATAAGCTTTTTTTTCTGAATGATAATTTATATGTTCATCAGAAAAGACAGGTTTGTTTTACTATTAGAATGCTTTTTATTGAAATTGGCTTTGTGGCTTTGTCCCTTTGTGGTTCTATCATGCTTTTGCAAGACAGTGGAAGAAAGTCAAGATTCTCACTGGCAAGGGACACACCCTCAAAGCCATAACAGAACTATCCAGGGATAGAGCAGAATGCACTGCACTATGTGCTCAGGCACACACAAGCTTGCATCTCCCTCTATCATTTACAAACTGTAACTGTGTCTGGACACGCACTGCTGTTTGCAGCACTTTCCTGCTCCACACACACATACCTCCATTCACAACACCTTCCTGCTCCACACAAACACACACACCTCCATTCCCAGCACTTTACTGCTCCACAGTTACACACAACTATGTTCACTATGTTGAGGAGATTAAGTATCATCTTCATGTGTTGGATGGAGTGGGGTAGAGGAGCAAAGCTGTAAAAATCTAGGGAAGTACTAACAGCTTAATAACCTAACAACAGTGCCAGTAAAAATCATGGAAACAACCCTGATCATAACATTTGGTTGCTTTCCTAGTGGATAACAGTCTTCAGAACAGCAACTAATGGAGGCTCTGAGCTAGCAGGCAGTGTCTGTCACCTGACAGGAGAGTACCTGTAGATCTGGTGTTAACAAGGCTGTAGAGATTTGAAGGTAGGACTATGATTAAAGAAGCAAACTGTTCAGTAATTGAAGGTTAAGGTACAGTGGGCTTTGAGAGAAATGATCTCAGGGGTAAGGGAAGTGATGAGTGCAGTGCTGTAGGCATCTGTCATTGAAGACAGATGGATAATATTGCATTTGGGCTGCAGAGAACACATGGCAGCAGAGCAGGGACAGCACTGCAGGGAACACATGGCAGCAGAGCAGGGACAGCTCTGCAGAGAACACATAGCAGCAGAGCAGGGACAGCTCTGCAGAGAACACATGGCAGCAGAGCAGGGACAGCTCTGCAGAGAACACATGGCAGCAGAGCAGGGACAGCACTGCAGAGAACACATGGCAGCAGAGCAGGGACAGCGCTGCAGAGAACACATGGCAGCAGAGCAGGGGCAGCACTGCAGAGAACACATGACAGCAGAGCAGGGACAGCGCTGCAGAGAACACATGGCAGCAGAGCAGGGACAGCGCTGCAGAGAACACATGACAGCAGAGCATGGACAGGGCTGCAGAGAACACATGGCAGCAGTGCATGGACAGCGCTGCAGAGAACACATGGCAGCAGAGCAGGGACAGCGCTGCAGAGAACACATGGCAGCAGTGCATGGACAGCGCTGCAGAGAACACATGGCAGCAGAGCAGGGACAGCGCTGCAGAGAACACATGGCAGCAGAGCAGGGACAGCGCTGCAGAGAACACATGGCAGCAGAGCATGGACAGCGCTGCAGAGAACACATGGCAGCAGAGCAGGGACAGCGCTGCAGAGAACACATGACAGCAGAGCATGGACAGGGCTGCAGAGAACACATGGCAGCAGTGCATGGACAGCGCTGCAGAGAACACATGGCAGCAGAGCAGGGACAGCGCTGCAGAGAACACATGGCAGCAGTGCATGGACAGCGCTGCAGAGAACACATGGCAGCAGAGCAGGGACAGCGCTGCAGAGAACACATGGCAGCAGAGCAGGGACAGCGCTGCAGAGAACACATGGCAGCAGAGCATGGACAGCGCTGCAGAGAACACATGGCAGCAGAGCAGGGACAGCGCTGCAGAGAACACATGGCAGCAGAGCAGGGACAGCGCTGCAGAGAACACATGGCAGCAGAGCAGGGACAGCGCTGCAGAGAACACATGGCAGCAGAGCAGGGACAGCACTGCAGAGAACACATGACAGCAGAGCAGGGACAGCGCTGCAGAGAACACATGGCAGCAGAGCAGGGACAGTGCTGCAGAGAACACATGGCAGCAGAGCAGGGACAGCACTGCAGAGAACACATGACAGCAGAGCAGGGACAGCGCTGCAGAGAACACATGGCAGCAGAGCAGGGACAGCACTGCAGAGAACACATGGCAGCAGAGCAGGGACAGCGCTGCAGAGAACACATGACAGCAGAGCATGGACAGCACTGCAGAGAACACATGGCAGCAGAGCAGGGACAGCGCTGCAGAGAACACATGGCAGCAGAGCAGGGACAGCGCTGCAGAGAACACATGGCAGCAGAGCAGGGACAGCGCTGCAGAGAACACATGGCAGCAGAGCAGGGACAGCGCTGCAGAGAACACATGACAGCAGAGCATGGACAGCACTGCAGAGAACACATGGCAGTAGAGCATGGACAGCGCTGCAGAGAACACATGACAGCAGAGCAGGGACAGCGCTGCAGAGAACACATGGCAGCAGAGCAGGGACAGGATCTGTTGATGCTGACCACAGCTGGATGAGACCAGCAGGTGTACAGAGAGGTCTGTGACAATGGCATGCCTGAATATAATCCTCAGGACATGGACTGCAGAAGCGAAGAGAGATTTTTTGTAAATAATGCTTTTTATTCATTCGCTCTAAAAAGTAAAAAATAAAGAAGAGTGAACACTGTGCAAAAGAAACACAGATATGCTGATTTCAGAAAAGCATTTAAGGTTGGTTTTCTTGATTCCTGCTACTTCTTTTGGTATGTCGTTACCAGAATCAAGAAAACCAAACTCAAATGCTTTTCTGAAATCATCGTCTGTGTTTTTTTTACAAAGTTTTTACTCTTCCTTATTTTCTACTTTTAAGAGCGACTGAATAAAAAGTATTCTTTATTAAAAAAACTTTTTTATATTTTTATTTCTTCTATTGTTTTTCCCATTGAATTTTAACTACGTTTATTCCAAAATTTTATACCTACCACAGAAATGTCATCCATTGTAATAGCTACATCCCCTATCTTACTACATCACCTAAACCTTTACTTTTCTCTTTATTTAAAGCAATCCCTAACACCGCTAAACACTCATTTGTGCAAAATATTACTTTTTATCCAAATGTTTGTTTTTTTGCAATTATTATAATGACATCTGCATATGTTAAGAGGACTGGAATTCTTGCCCCTTCAGGTGTTATATACCACATCGCCTTCATTTTGTAATTTATTTCCCATACTATCACATTCATAACTAATACAAAATGTAGACAACTCATTGACATCCCTGTCTTACACAATTGTTCATATGTACCTCTTGGCTAAATCAGCCATTTGCAAGAATTTTTTAATTTATTTTACATAGTATAATACTCATAACTAGTGTAAAAAGTATACAACTCACTGGACATCCCTGTCTTACACTACTCTTCATAAATACCTCTTGGCTTAACTAGCCATTTAATAAATAAATAAATAAGTATTTTTACTTTACACTAACATATATGATTTAATAATTGTCTCACTTATATTATATTCTTTCATTATCCCACATAAGATTTCATGTCCAATTGCATCAGATGTCTTATCAAGGTCTCCTATCATGATTTCACTTCTTCTTTTCTATTCGTAATTTTATCCACAACTTCTCTACCCTTCCCCTTTATTCTGTGCATATCATCCTCCATAATATGTTCCATTTTAATTTCAAGTCTCTTTTGTATTATTTTCATAAAGATCTTACAACCATTATTATTCAATGCTATTGATTTACCATTTTTTTACTTCCATCTTTTTTCTACATGAATTTCTTACACTACATAATTCTTCATGCATAAAACCTTCATTTAACCATTCATTCAAAATCTTTAAAAATATTTTTTGCCAGTCCCTTAGAATAGTATGTACTTCATGTGCTATTCCATCCGGTCCTCCAGCTGAATCTATATTTATCTATCACGATACTTTATCTATCATATAAAGACATCTCCTTTTACCAGCTCCTTATTCTCCTTGGGGGTTGAGTTTTTTACTTTCCATGTTTCGTCACTACCTTTTTTTCTTTAAACATTTTGTACATAATATACTCAGCTTTTTCTAGTCCTCCTTTCACATTTTATTTCTTTCATTGCACTACTATCTTCTAAGACGACTGCTTAAGTAACTCAGTGCTTCTCTTTTTCCTTGTAAAAGTATCTTGGCATTGATAACAATTTTGTATTTTTCTTGGTTTCTTTCATATACTTCCTTTTTTGTGTCAAAGTACTTTCTCTCATTATGTTCTAAATCTTCTAATGCATCATTATACACTGTTTTATATTTTTCTTTCTCTAATTTCCTCACATCATATCTCCACTTTAAAAACATTTTTTTTATATTTTTCCTTAAATATCATCCACTATTCTGACCAATCTTTATAAAATGTTCTCGTAGTGATATGAGCTTCCATAACTGTATCATTAATCTTTTTCATTCTTCATTCCTTGCTTTCTGTACAAAAGGTTTTGTTTTGCCTTCTGGGAAATGAAATAAGCTGGGTGTAACTACATTTATTTATGACATCAGAAGGAATGTTACTGTCAACAGTTTGCTAGTTAATATTCACGCCTCCTAAAATGAATGTCGCAGGTGAGATGTAGCTTGATACGCAAGAGATAAGTTCTTCAGCATTAACTATGTTACTTCCTGGGAGGAACATAAGCTCCTATAATGCAAAGGCTTTTGTGAGCATTACTTTATAATGTTACTATAATTATTTCAGCACTGAGGAGTGGGGGCGAGGTTCTATATGACCTAGAGAGGTTTGCAATGTTCTTGTAGATAATGGCCAACCAATCATCTTCTGAATATGTTCTGTCAAGTCTTAAGGTGTTATATCACTTCAATATGACTTCTTCATCTTTTGTTTATCATTTAAGTCAAATTTGTATCTACTAATATATAGATATACACGTATATATGTATACATACACACACACACACACACACACACACATATATATATATATATATATATATATATATACATATACATATACATATATATATATATATATATATATAGAGAGAGAGAGAGAGAGAGTTATCTCTCTCTCTCTCTCTCTATATATATATATATATATATATATATATATATATATATATATATAAAAAAATATATATATATATATATATATATATATATATATATGTATATATATCTATATATGAGCATAAGAAAGGTAAGAGCACCAAACCACGGCTGTTAAATACTGCTTTAATAAAACAAGATACAACGGTCAGCGCTTTCACAGTCGAACTGCTTCATCAGTCTGCTCTTCGAATTTTCCCTTAGAACTAGCCAGTTTTTTTAGTTTTAGCAATCAAATCTGTTTCTTTGAGCTCAGCACTTGTTCAGAACTTGTTGTAAGCACTATATAAGCTACAAATTACTACAGCACTCAACTTTCCTCACTTGTCTACATGAAAGCAGTTTTTAGTACTTAATAAGCACCTATCCAGGCATGTCTAAGGGTCAGCTCCCGGTATTTTCTCCTGCCTACCTGATGAATCTGGGCATCTTGGGGCCATGCAGCAATTGCCTCATGTACATAGACAATCCTCTCCTCCTACCACCCAACAGTACAACCTGTGACAGATGCACTTACATAGCCAAAGTGGAAGCAAAGCTCTCTTCACCCAAGACTGCACTAGACAGTCAAGAGCAGAAGGTAAACACTTGCTCCACACCACACTCATCACATAGTCTCTGAAAACCTACACCACCAAAACACACACATAGAAACACAAAACACACACCTACATTTGTGGAGGCTCTAAATAAAAATCTGCTCAAGCAACAGGGACCTCCAAAGCAGAAACGCAAGCAACCTCCACCCCGCAACACAACCCAAATGACACATATCCCACAAACTCAGTGTGCCACTCAACCACAGAAAAAAAGATAAAGCCAGCAACTGGATGGCTGTGAAAAAGTAGTTTATTAGTCAAACATTATTCAGACTTCAATCTCACAGACCGGTTTCGGCATAGAGTTAGCTTAGCCTTCTTCAGTGTGACAAAACAGAAAGAAAAAAGAAGTCCTTTAATACAAAAATGTTAATTAGAAACAAAAGCCATTAGACATGATTGGTGAACTCATGAATAAATAAAACATACAACGATGTTCATTAAGTCCTGGATAAAAAAAGAGCACCCAACTTAATTATCCATTTTTTTCTCTTTAATATCTAATTTCTTATGCCAACCTGATTATACTGTACGATCACCTAAAATTTTATCTATAACAAAAAAATGAAACCTAGCTGTGGAGTGTTTTAATGTATGTTTATAAAGCGCATTACTGGGTTTTTTACATTTTATATCACTGAGATGCTCAGAGATACGTAACTTGAATGGCCTCGATGTTTGTCCTACATAAAAACAGCGGCAACTGCAGCATGCCATATAAACTATCCAATCACTATTGCAATTAGCAAAGAATTTTATATCATATACAGTGCTACAGTTGCTACTTGAAAACTCTTTGGTCTTTAAAACATCTTTGCAGTTGTTACAATGGCCACATGGCACACATCCAATAAGCTTGTCCCCAAGCAAAGTGGTTTGTGTAATCTGTAACAACATAGATTGTGAGTGGTGTTTGTAATGGTTGAAATAAGTACCTAGGTTTTTACCTTTCCTAAAAGAAAAAGAGCAATTTTTTGGTATAACAGAAGATAATGCAGGATCAGCAGACAAAATATTCCAATTATTTTTAATAATAATAATAAATTGCCCAATATTCCTTCCATAAGTGGTAGTAAATCTTAGTGGAGTAGAAGAAAAAGAAGAACAACCTGGTTTTTGTTTATATGTTAGCAAATCATCTCTGGTCAGTTGTGATGCATACCTTTTAGCAATTGTGACATGGCCTGGTTTATATCCCCTGTTATTGAACCTCTGTACTAAATCCTGGCTATATAAATGAAAAGTACTATCATTTGAGCAATTACGCCTCATGCGAATAAACTGAGACTTAGGAGTATTCCAGGCAATGTCACAATTGCTAAAAGTTATGCATCACAACTGACCAAAGATGATTTGCTAACATATAAACAAAAACCAGGTTGTTCTTCTTTTTCTTCTACTCCACTAAGATTTACTACCACTTATGGAAGGAATATTGGGCAATTTATTAATATTATTAAAAATAATTGGAATATTTTGTCTGCTGATCCTGCATTATCTTCTATTATACCAACAAATTGCTCTTTTTCTTTTAGGAAAGGTAAAAACCTAGGTACTTATTTCAACCATTACAGACACCACTCACAATCTATGTTGTTACACATTACACAAACCACTTTGCTTGGGGACAAGCTTATTGGATGTGTGCCGTGTGGCCATTGTAACAACTGCAAAGATGTTTTAAAGACCAAAGAGTTTTCAAGTAGCAACTGTAGCATTGTATATGATATAAAATTATTTGCTAATTGCAATAGTGATTGGATAGTTTATATGGCATGCTGCAGTTGCCACTGTTTTTATGTAGGACAAACATTGAGGCCATTCAAGTTACGTATCTCTGAGCATCTCAGTGATATAAAATGCAAAAAACTCAGTAATGCGCTTTATAAACATACATTAAAATACTCCACAGCTAGGTTTCATTTTTTTGTTATAGATAAAATTTTAGGTGATCGTACAGTATAATCAGGTTGGCATAAGAAATTAGATATTAAAGAGAAAAAATGGATAATTAAGTTGGGTGCTCTTTTTTATGCAGGACTTAATGAACATCTTTGAATGTTTTATTTATTCATGAGTTCACCAATCATGTCTAATGGCTTTTGTTTCTAATTAACATTTTTGTATTAAACGACTTCTTTTTTTCTTTCTGTTTTGTCACACTGAAGAAGGCTAAGCTAACTCTATGCCGAAACCGGTCTGTGAGATTGAAGTCTGAATAATGTTTGACTAATAAACTACTTTTTCACAGCCATCCAGTTGCTGGCTTTATCTTTTTTTCTGGGAATCTCTTCTGGACGTGCAATTTTCTCCATGCAGGGGACTGTTTTTTGCTTCCACTCAACCACAGCCCATAAGGCATAACAACATACCCAACACTTTAGTCATAGGTGACTGTATAGTCAGGCACACTGATGTTACACTCACCAGGTTAAACAAGGAGAAAGTTACTGTCAGCTATCTGTCAGGTGCCAGGATCCGCCACATAATGCACGCACTCAGGTCACTCCACAACAAATACAAATATGACTCTGTCATTGTCCATGTTGGTGTGAATGACCTGAGACATACCTCCCTGGACTACATGAAAAGAGAAATGGAGGAGATTTATGATCTTGTAGCCCAGGCAGGTATGACCCTAGCCTTGAGTAGCATCCTGCCATCACACAGAGTGATACCACAGTACAAGGACAAAATGATTGACTTCAACAACTGGCTAAATTTCTGGTGTCATTCTAAGGAGATCCAGTATCTGTCTGCCTGGGATGACATGATCGACAGACCATGACGATTTACCAGAGATGGCTTGCACCTGTCCCCCTTGGGATTCCGGATATTGGCTAAGGCTCTTGCCACCCCTAAAGTGCCTTTTTTAGGCAAGGTTCAAATGACAAGTTCAACACCATAACAGGTACAAGCAAGCAAAATCTGAGGGTAAGGCTACTCAATGCTAGAAGTCTAAACCTCAAAATGCATACACTCAAGGCACTCCTTAAAATGGAGAACATTGACATCTGTGCAATGACAGAGACTTGGCTCAAGGCTCCAGAGGTCACCCCTGCATTACCAGGGTATAATTTATACCACACCTTTCGGCCACCTAACTTGGACCGAAACACTAAAGGTGGAGACGTGTAAATATTCATTAAGGATATCCACACCACCAGGCTAGTTGCTCAGCATAATGCATCCAAGATTATCTAAGTGCAACTATCTCTGGGTAAGACTGCAATCCAAATTGCAGCTTGCTACAGATCCCCCAACATACCCCAGGATTCCCACTCGAAATTTCTTGATAAACTGGAAAATATTAAGGTACAGCCTAACAACCTAATAATGGGCAATTTCAACTACCCCACCATTAAATGGGAAAACTACTCATGTACCAACTCTTTTGCTCAACATTTTCTAGAATTCATAAATTTCAGCACCTTGGATCAACTTATCCACATCCCCACCAGGGGCAGCAATATGCTAGACCTGGTCATTACCAACATGGGCAACCGGTGTTCCACACCAGAGGTCAATTCCTCATTGGTCAGATCCGACCATAAGCTAATCACCCTAGAAATCAACATCCCACCCCCACCCCCTATTAGGGAAACCATTGTAAAATATTTCTCCAAAGCCAACTTCACACTTCTTATGACAGAAGTGACAAACTTCACGACACCCATGCAGACGGACAAAAGAGGTACGACTGCTGAATCCTACACAAATGCACTTTATAAGCAGTTACAGGAGTGTATGGACCTTGCAATCCCTAAAAGAACCAAGATGCTATCCTCCAAACAAAGGAAGCCAATCTGGTGGTCCCCTGCCATAAAAAAACTCTACAACAGAAGAAACAAACTGTTGCAAAAAAGAGTAAAATCCCATGATTGGAGGAACTCCCCGGTCAGCCTCAGTAAGAAGCTGAGATCCTTCATAAAATCCTCCAAAGCTAGTTATGAAAACAAAATCACCACTGATTCTAAAGACAACTGCAAAGCATTCTATAGCTATGTCAAGAACCTCAATGGCAACACTCAGATTTGCTCTGAGTTACAGCATAATGGCACTAAATATACAGAACCAACTGATATTGCCAACATTCTAGCAGATATATTCAGTGTTAACTTTACCCCTCTCTCACCCCCCTAAAGGGCCCTTCTCTATACTGAAAGAATGCAAAGTTCATGTAATCACTGCTGCACAGGTAAAAAACACACTCTACAAAGCCAAGAACGCAGCATCCATGGGACCTGACAACATCCCAGGCTGCATTCTACATGAACTACAGAATGAACTGGTACCCCACCTAAGTACCATGTTCAATCATAACCTCACCTCAGGCTTTGTGCCCACTGAATGATGCACAACAACAGTTATCCCACTCCACAAAGTGGGAGCCACCATGGACCCCGGGAGCTACCACCCCATTAGCCTGAAGAGCCTGGTCTGCAAGGCTATTGAACGTATAATCATGGAACTTATAAACAATGACATTGGAGATCTCCAAATTCTGGACCCCACCCAGTTCAGGTTTGTAAAAGGCAGATCTTGTCTGCTAAACCTGATAGACTTCTTTGAAGCTGTCACCAAAGCCGTAGATGAGGGTAAGGTGGTTCACACAGCCTATCTAGATCTCACCAATGCTTTTGACACCATCCCCCACTCTGGAATTATAGATAAACTCACTAAACTAGGTATAAATCCCTACTTCACAAGATGGGTTGCCAACTGGCTCACTGACAGAACCCACACTGTAAAAGAAGCAGACTCTAAATCTGACTTCAGACCAGTGACAGGTGGAGTACCACAGGGCTCAGTCCTGGGTCCTCTCCTGTTTGGTATCTACTTCTCTAAAGTACAAGCTAACACAGAAGGTATTTGGCTTGATGTTCGCAGATGATTGCAAACTAGGATCCATAATCGAAACTCCTAGGGTTGGGAGGGTGGCCTAATGGTTAAGGTGTTTGCCTTACAAACACAAGGTGCAGGGTTCAAGTCTCACAAGGGATAATTGGCTAGGCTTGAAATGGCTCGCAAGGGCAGTTAGTTTAGTACTAACCTATGAACCTATGAACCTAATGATGTGGACAGCCTACAAAAGGGCCTCACTGAGACACATGCCTGGTGTCAAAGCCATGGCCACAAGCTCAATGCCAAAAAGTGCATTGTCATCCCTTTTGGTAAAAACTCTGCACCCATGAACTACCACATAGGTGGTAGTCTACTTAACACTGAAAGTGTGATAAGAGACCTTGGGACACAGGTGGACAGTAGTCTTTCCTTTGGAAACCATTGTCTTGGGGGACTTTAACATTGATTGGAACACCTGTTCCTCTGAAACTCCCTCCACCCATTTAAACCTCCATGGGTTTACTCAGATCATTGCCACCTCCACCAGATTAGCAAAAATTGAGTCAAAGATAGTATCCTTGATTGGATACTTATTAACAGCCACCCCGAAAACTACCAGTCAGGTACATTACCCGATGATCTAAGTGATCACTGCCTTACCTATATTATTAGGCTCAAAGCCGACATTCCCAACCAGCCCACCTTCAAAACTATAGGAAACATCAGGAACTTTAACCTTGACAACTTCCAAAAAGAACTCAAAGCATGTAATTGGAATGTCTTGAAATCACTCACATTACAAGAAGCAGTTGAGTACTTCAATCCCAAATGTCTGGCTATCCTTAACCACCATGCTCCAACCCGTACCATCCATGTAAATGCCACAGCTCCAACCCGTACCATCCGTGTAAAAGCTACAGCTCCAACCCGTACCATCCGTGTAAAAGCTACAGCTCCAACCCGTACCATCCGTGTAAAAGCTACAGCTCCAACCCGTACCATCCGTGTAAAAGCTACAGCTGCACCGTGGCTATCTAAAGAAACAAAAAACAAAATTAAACTAAGAAACAATGCCTGGGCCAAGTGGCATGTTACCAAAGCCCCTATGGACCAAGTAAGATACCAGCAGCGAAGGAACCGGACCAAAAAATCTGTCATTCTAGACAAAAAATCACTACGCCCTCCTACAACAAAAATATCAGCTAAAACCTCAAAAGTTCTGGGCTGGTAAGTTTCACCACTCCTACCTATCAGCTGCCCTTGATAAATCCCCTGTTGAAATTGCAAACAGCTTCAACTCCTTTTTTACTGAAACTATCCAGTCTCTAGCTGCTCATCTCACTCCATCGAACACAAACACCAGCTCTGGCACATCTAGCCCTGATCCATCCAGCACCCAACCCACCTTTACCTTTCAAACTGTACCTACCAATCTGATCCAGGCCTTACTCAAAAAGCTAAAACCTACTATACTAGCTGCCAACCACCTCCCAGCTGAATTTCTTCAAAAAGCAGCTGATGCCATAGCACTTCCCATTTCTATTCTGATCAACAGATCCATCTCAAAAGGATCCATCCCAGCAATATGGAAAATATTACATGTTATACCTCTCCATAAAGGATGAAGTTCCACATAATTATCTAACTTTAGACCTATAGCCATTCTTTCACCAGTAGATAAAATCATAGAAAGATGCATGCACAAACAGATCATGCACCTTTTTATTCAAAATGGAAAGCTTGCTGACTCTCAGCACGGCTTTAGGCCATTCCACAGTACCACCACAGCTCTTCTATCATTCTCTAATGTCATCAATCCTCATTGCAACAACAACAAACTGTCTTCAGCACTCTTCCTAGATCTCTCAAAAGCTTTCAATATGGTCAACTATCGGCTACTGCTCAATACCCTAAAAATCATTGGTTTAGACCAACATGCAATCCAATGGTTTCACTCCTACCTAAACAGTAGACAGCAGGCTGTCTTATGGCAGAGCAAGCTGTCATCCCAACTTCCTCTAACCCTAGGTGCCCCACAAGGGTCCATACTAGGTCCCCTTCTTTTCTCTATCTTTATCAATGATCTGCACACCACCATCCCAGGAGCCACCTGCATCCAATATGCAGATGACTCAATGCTAATATGCTCCACCTCCTCTCCTACACAACTTCTAACCCTCATCCAGACCACTTTTAGCACAGTAGAAACATGGCTAGCTAATCGCTGCCTGCTTCTAAATCCTAACAAAACCAAGCTACTACTTTTCTCCCCTAACCATAGAATTTCTCCTCCTTCCTTCAACATCAAATCTAGTAATGACACCATTATCTCCCCTGACAACCGTACAAAGCTTCTAGGCATAATAATAGACAACAACCTTAAATTTGATAAACATGTAAATCACGCTATTAAGTCCATCAATAAAATACTTGGCTCCCTGTACAGAGCCAAACCTTTCCTCACCCCCCCCTAGCTAGGGTAACTATTGCAAGATCACACCTCCTCTCTACCCTTATGTATACCTCCCCTGTACTCAACAACCTATCCAAAACTGATCTCAACAAATAATCAGGATGTTACAATCATATAGCCAGATTCGCTACAGGTATGGCTTTTAGGACCCACCATTGCCAGAACCTCAAAGCACTGGGATGGCTAGAGTATCCTACCCTTCTACAGTTCAACCAGCTTATATAAGCGCATAAAATACTCCATCAACCTGATAACACCCCTGCCCACAAAAATATTCTCACCCGTCATAGTGCCCCCAGGCCATTACAGTCAGTTGATAAACTAATGATACAGACCCAAAAATCCAACAACTCTGCAGGCGATGCTATATTTGCCAACTCAACCAGTAAAATCTGGAATCTACTCCCTACTACCATTACCAAGGAACCTCACTACCCCTATTTAAAAGAGAACTCAAAAAATACCTGACATCTCATTGCTTTGCTCGTGTTCTAAACCTGGCTAACAACTTCACTATTACATGTCTTGCTATCCAACCTGCTGTTTAACCAAGTATCTATGCCTCATTGCATTTGAATGTCTAAGCATTGTGAATTATGAGATCTGATTGTATTCTATGTTCACATTTTTTTATATGTCTTTGCCATTTAGATGCAAGTCTGCTCATTGTATATATTGATATCTGTCTGTATTCTTTGTCTATATTTTTCTAAACATGTCTGCCTGAGTTTATCACTCAGTGATGTATGTACTGTGTCTTTTTTTGGTATGTGGAGCTTTCTCCCCAGGGGTCCACTGGAAATGGACATATATCCAGTCGGACTATCCCAGTCAACAAATGTAAAATAAATAAATAAATAAATACATACTCACATCACCACAGTAGTCAGAAAATCCTTCTACATGGTACACCTCATCACAAAAGGTTTCTCATCCAGGAAAAAAGAGGTCATTGTTCCCCTCTACTCATCACTCATTAAACCCATTATAGAATACACCTCCATTTTGGGATGTACCTCACAAGACATCTACAACATAGGAAAGGCTGCAGAAATACCTCACAAAGAGGATTACCAGCCTCAATCAGATGTCCTATGCAGACCATATCAAAAAACTCCAGCTTTACTCTGTTGCATATCACCTACTCAGAGGAAATCTCTGCCTAACATACAAAGCTATGTCAAACCCAGAGCTGTTGGACATGCTCCACTTAAAGAAATCCCAATCCCTCCGAGCTACACACTCTAGGGACCTAAACATTTTCACCACAATAAACAGAACATGCTGGAGGGATAGATGCCTGTCCCAGAGATCTCTCATACTCTGGAACAAACTACCTATCTATATCAAACAGAGCTCCTCATTAGCACTCTTCAGGAAAAATCTTGATGATTGGATGGGAAATAAGAAATTCACCCTGGGGATCACTTCTGTGGCTCAGCTCGACCGGGCACTGGAAAATAATTTTCTTGGCTACCTTTTTGGCTAGGCTTATACAGGCCCTAGGGACAATAGCCTAGTACCTACCTATGAACATATGAACCTCTGATGTCAGAACAGAGGTTTCATTTTCCCTTTACCCTCACAGCACCATCTTTTAAAATGAAAGCTGCTCTACTACTGCGCTTTGTTCTGTGGCCTACTGGTGTGCGATCCTCTAATGTATAAATCTGCTCTACTACTGCACTTTGTTCTGTGGCTACTGGGGTGCAATCCTCTAATGTATAAACCTGCTCTACTACTGCGCTTTGTTCTGGGGCCTACTGGGGTGCGATCCTCTAATGTATAAACCTGCTCTAGTACTGCACTTTGTTCTGTGGCCTACTGGTGTGTGATCCTCTAATGTATAAACCTGCTCTACTACTGCACTTTGTTCTGTAGCCTACTGGGGTGCGATCCTCTAATGTATAAACCTGCTCTACTACTGCACTTTGTTCTGTGGCCTACTGGTGTGCGATCCTCTAATGTATAAACCTGCTCTAATACTGCACTTTGTTCTGTGGCCTACTGGTGTGCGATCCTCTAATGTATAAACCTGCTCTACTACTGCACTTTGTTCTGTGGCCTACTGGTGTGCGATCCTCTAATGTATAAATCTGCTCTACTACTGCACTTTGTTCTGTAGCCTACTGGTGTGTGATCCTCTAATGTATAAACCTGCTCTATTACTGCACTTTGTTCTGTGGCCTACTGGTGTGCGATCCTCTAATGTACAAACCTGCTATACTACTGCGCTTTGTTCTGTAGCCTACTGGTGTGCGATCCTCTAATGTATAAACCTGCTCTACTACTGCACTTTGTTCTGTGGCCTACTGGTGTGCGATCCTCTAATGTATAAACCTGCTCTAATACTGCACTTTGTTCTGTGGCCTACTGGGGTGCAATCCTCTAATGTATAAACCTGCTCTACTACTGCACTTTGTTCTGTAGCCTACTGGTGTGCGATCCTTTAATGTATAAACCTGCTCTACTACTGCACTTTGTTCTGTGTTCTACTGGGGTGCGATCCTCTAATGTATAAACCTGCTATACTACTGCGCTTTGTTCTGTGGCCTACTGGTGTGCGATCCTCTAATGTATAATCCTGCTCTACTACTGCACTTTGTTCTGTAGTCTACTGGGGTGCAATCCTCTAATGTATAATCCTGCTCTACTACTGCACTTTGTTCTGTGACCTACTGGGGTGTGATCCCCTAATGTATAAACCTGCTCTACTACTGCACTTTGTTCTGTGGCCTACTGGTGTGTGATCCTGTAATGTATAAACCTGCCGTACTACTGCACTTTGTTCTGTGTTCTACTAGGGTGCGATCCTCTAATGTATAAACCTGCTCTACTACTGCACTTTGTTCTGTGGCCTACTGGTGTGCGATCCTCTAATGTATAAACCTGCTCTACTACTGCACTTTGTTCTGTGGCCTACTGATGTGTGATCCTCTAATGTATAAACCTGCTCTACTACTGCACTTTGTTCTGTGGCCTACTGGTGTGCGATCCTCTAATGTATAAACCTGCTATACTACTGCACTTTGTTCTGTGGTCTACTGGTGTGCGATCCTCTAATGTATAAACCTGCTCTACTACTGCACTTTGTTCTGTGGCCTACTGGTGTGCGATCCTCTAATGTATAAACCTGCTCTACTACTGCACTTTGTTCTGTAGTCTACTGGTGTGCGATCCTTTAATGTATAAACCTGCTCTACTACTGCACTTTGTTTTGTGGCCTACTGGAGTGAGATCCTCTAATGTATAAATCTGCTCTACTACTGCACTTTGTTCTGTGGCCTATTGGGGTGCGATCCTCTAATGTATAAACCTGCTCTACTAATGCACTTTGTTCTGTGGCCTACTGAGGTGCAATTCTCTAATGTATAAACCTGCTCTACTACTGCACTTTGTTCCGTGGCCTACTGGGGTGCAATCCTCTAATGTATAAACCTGCTCTACTACTGCACTTTGTTCTCTTGCCTACTGGGGTGTGATCCTTTAATGTATAAACCTGCTCTACTACTGCACTTTGTTCTGTGGCCTACTGGTGTGCGATCGTCTAATGTATAAACCTGCTCTACTACTGCACTTTGTTCTGTAGCCTACTGGTGTGTGATCCTTTAATGTATAAACCTGCTTTACTACTGCACTTTGTTCTGTAGCCTACTGGTGTGCGATCCTCTAATGTATAAACCTGTTCTACTACTGCACTTTGTTCTGTGGCCTACTGGTGTGCGATCCTTTAATGTATAAACCTGCTCTACTACTGCACTTTGTTCTGTGGCCTACTGGTGTGCGATCCTCTAATGTATAAACCTGCTCTACTACTGCACTGTGTTCTGTAGCCTACTGGAGTGCGATCCTCTAATGTATAAACCTGTTCTACTACTGCACTTTGTTCTGTGGCCTACTGGTGTGCGATCCTCTAATGTATAAACCTGCTCTAGTACTGCACTTTGTTCCGTGGCCTACTGGGGTGCGATCCTCTAATGTAGTAACCTACTCTACTACTGCACTTTTTTCTGTGGCCTACTGGTGTGTGATCCTGTAATGTATAAACCTGCCATACTACTGCACTTTGTTCTGTGTTCTACTGTGGTGCGATCCTCTAATGTATAAACCTGCTCTACTACTGCACTTTGTTCTGTGGCCTACTGATGTGCGATCCTCTAATGTATAAACCTGCTATACTACTGCACTTTGTTCTGTGGCCTACTGGTGTGCGATCCTCTAATGTATAAACCTGCTCTACTACTGCACTTTGTTCTGTGGCCTACTGGTGTGCGATCCTCTAATGTATAAACCTGCTCTATTACTGCACTTTGTTCTGTGGCCTACTGGGGTGTGATCCTCTAATCTATAAACCTGCTCAACTACTGCACTTTGTTCTGTGGCCTACTGGGGTGCGATTCTCTAATGTATAAACCTACTCTACTACTGCAGTTTGTTCTGTGGCCTACTGTTGTGCGATCCTCTAATGTATAAACCTGCTCTATTACTGCACTTTGTTCTGTGGTCTACTGGTGTGTGATCCTCTAATGTATAAACCTGCTCTACTACGGCACGTTGTTCTGTGGCCTACTGGTGTGTGATCCTCTAAAGTATAAACCTGCGCTACTACTGCACTTTGTTCTGTGGCCTACTGGTGTGCGATCCTCTAATGTATAAACCTGCTCTACTACTGCACTTTGTTCTGTGGCTACTGGGGTGCGATCCTCTAATGTATAAACCTGCTCTACTTCTGCACTTTGTTCTGTGGCCTACTGGTGTGTGATCCCCTAATGTATAAACCTGCTCTACTACTGCACTTTGTTCTGTGGCCTACTGGGGTGTGATCCTTTAATGTATAAACCTGATCTACTACTGCACTTTGTTCTTCAGTGGTTCTGCTGGACAGAGGTACAGGGAACTAATCTAAGGGGGTGACGAAAGCCAACTCATTCTGACTAGGCTTATAAATGCCTTTGGGCAGATAGCTTAGTACATACCTATGAACCTATGAACCTATAATGCTCTGCCACTTCTGACTTCCTCATAGAATACCACAACTCATCTCTAGGCACCCTGTCATATGCTTTCTCTATGTCCACAAAGATGCTATGCAACTCCTTCTGACCTTCTCTATACTTCTCCATCAACACTGTCAGAGCAAACATCGCAGCTGTATTGCTCTTTCTTGACATTAAACCATACTGTTGCTCACTAATCATCACCTCCCTTCTTAACCTAGCTTCCACTACCCTTTCCCATAACTTCATGCTTTGATTAGTTTTATCCTTCTGTAGTTACTGCAGCTCTGCACATCACTCTTATTCTCAAACGTCAGTACAGAAACACTTCTTCACTCCTTAGGCATCCTCTCACTTTCCAAGATTTCATTAATCTGGTTAAAATCTCCACTGCCATTTGTCCTAAACACCTCCATGTTTCCACAGGTAAGCCATCTGGACCAGCAGCCTTTCTATTCTTCATCCTCTTCACAGCTGTTCTTACTTCTGCCTTGCTTATCCATTGCCCTTCCTTATTCACTATTCCCACATCATCCAACATTCGCTCTCTCTCATTCTCTTCACTCATCAGCCCCCAAAGTACTCTTTCCACCTGCTCAGCACACTCTCCTCACTTGTGAGTACGTTTCCCACATTATCCTTTATCATCCCTACCTACTGCACATCTTTCCCAGCTCAGTCCCTCTGACTAGCAAATTGGTACAGGCCCTTTTCTCCCTCCTTTGTGTCCAACCTTTCATACAACTCTCCATATGCCTTATCCTTAGCCTTTGCCACCTCTCTCTCTCCCATACACCTCATCTCCTTATACTCCTGTCTATTTTCTTTGTCTCTCTGACAATCCCACTTCTTCCCCAACCTCTCCACCATGCCTCCTTGTCCTCCTTCCTCTGCCCAGATGTCACACCAAACATCTTTCTAGCTGTCTCCCTTACCAGCTCTGCTGTAGTTATCCAGCTATTCAGTAACTCTTTACTGCCACCTAGTGCCTGTCTTAACTCTTCCCTGAACTCCGCTTCATAATCATACTTTTTGTACTTCCACCATTTGATCCTTGACAGTGCCCTCACACTCTTCCTCCTCTTCTTGATCACCAGCATCATCCTATAGACCACCATTCTATGCTGCCTAATTACACTTTCCCCTGTCACCACCTTACAGTCTCCAATCTCCTTCAGACTGGCCCTCTTGCATAGGATATAATCCACCTGTGTGTATCTTCCTCAACTCTTGTATGTCACCCTGTGCTCCTCCCTCTTCTTAAAATAAGTATTCACCACAGCCATGTCCATCATTTTCCCAAAATCCATTACCATCTCACCTTCTGCATTCCATTTTTCTTAACATCATACCTACCCATCATTTCTACATCCTCTCTGTTCCCTTCACCAACATGCCCATTGAAATCTACTCCAATCACCACTCTCTCAACCTTGGGTACACTCACCACCACTTCCTCCAACATACTTCAAAATTTTTCTTTCTCATTCATCGCATACCCAACTTGCGGAGCATATGCAGTAACATCTTTCATCATTACACCATCAATCTCCAGCTTCATAAACATCTCTCTGACACTCTTTTCATGTCCAAAGCACTCTTGGCATACTGTTCCTTCAGGATAACCCCTACCCCATTTCTCCTCCCATCCACACCATGACAGAATGACTTGAACCCAATTCCAATACACCTGGCCTTACTCCCCTTCCATCTGTTCTCTTGCACACACGATATATCAATCTTCCTTCTCTTGATCATATCAGCTATCTCTCTCCCTATACCAGTCATGCTGCCAACATTCAAAATTCCTACCCTCACTACCACACTCCTAACCTCGCTTTTCACTTCCTGCCTTCCCACTCTTCTTCTCCTTCTCCTTCAGCCAACAGTAGCCCACTTTCCGCAAACACTCTGGCTAACAGTACTGGTGGTGGTTGTTGTTAACCTGGGCCTTAACAAATCCGGTATGGAAATCTATATTGTTGTCTGCATATGTCATTTGGCAAAAGTTTTACACCAGATGTCCTTCCTGAAGTAACCCTCCCCATTTATCTGAGCTTGGGACTGGCACAAAGAAATGCACTGGCTTGTGCATCCCCAGGGGCTGGCGGAGGATGCTACTTTAAAATAAGAAAAATACTTATATGGAAAATGATGATATAATGAAAATGTTGAATTCTGGAGGAAAGTTTAAAGCCTACTGAAATCAGTAAGTACAATAGACAAAACTACTATTTGATTAATATAAATGTAATAATTTTAATATATGTCAATGTTACTTGAAGAAATTAAAGGTTATATCTAACTGAAGGAGGAGCTATAGATTTCTATCTGATCAAAGTCCCATTTATGTTGGTTTCTGTAAAGTGAGGTAAAAAGAACAAAAAAATTAAATGAAAGATGGATAAAAACGGGAGCTACAATATTATATAATGCAAACAAACAGAATGTTAAAAATGGGAACTACAACATCATATAACGCAAACAAACAGAATGTTAAAAATGAGAACTAAAATATTATATAGTGCAAACAAACGTTAAAAATGGGAACTACAATATTATATAACACAAACAAACAGAACGTTTTGCATACAGCTAGATCTTGTAATGTGTGAAATGAATGATGGATAAAAAAGGGAATTACTATATTATATAATGCAAACAGAGCATTAAAAACGGGAACTACAATATTATATAACGCAAACAAACAGAAGGTTAAAAACGGGAACTACAATATTATATAAAGCAAACAAACAGAACGTTAAAAACGGGAACTACAATATTATATAATGCAAACAAAAAGAACGTTAAAAACAGGAACTACAATATTATATAATGAAAACAAACATAACGTTAAAACTGGGAACTACAATATTATATAACACAAACAGAACGTTTTGTATACAGCTAGATCTTCTAATGTGTGAAATGAATGATGGATAAAAAGGGAACTACAATATTATATAATGCAAACAAACAGAACGTTAAAAACGGGAACTAAAATATTGTATAACGCAAACAAACAGAAGGTTAAAAATGGGAACTACAATATTATATAATGCAAACTAACAGAATGTTAAAAATGGGAACTACAATGTTATATAACAAACAAACAGAACGTTTTGCATACAGCTAGATCTTGTAATGTGTGTAATGAATGATGGATAAAAAAGGGAACTACAATATTATATAATGCAAACAAACAGAACGTTAAAAACGGGAACTACAATATTATATAATGCAAACAAACAGAAGGTTAAAAACGGGAACTACAATATTATATAACGCAAACAAACAGAAAATTAAAAACAGGAACTACAATATTATATAACGCAAACAAACAGAAAATTAAAAACAGGAACTACAATATTATATAACGCAAACAAACAGAACGTTAAAAACAGGAACTACAATATTATATAATGCAAACAAACAGAATGTTAAAAACGGGAACTACAATATTATATAACGCAAACAAATAGAACGTTTTGCATACAGCTAGATCTTGTAATGTGTGTAATGAATGATGGAAAAAAAGGGAACTACAATATTATATAATGCAAACGCACAATGTTTTCATGCAGCTAGATATTGTAATGTGTGTAATGAGTGATGGATAAAAAAGGGAACAACAATTTTATATAATCCAAACAAACAGTGTGTTTTGTATACAGCTAGATCTTGTAATGTGTGTAATAAATGATGGATAAAAAAAGGAACTACAATATTATATAATGCAAACAAACAGAACATTTTGCATACAGCTAGATATTGTAATGTGTGTAATGAATGATGGATAAAAAAGTGAACTACAATATTATATAATGCAAACCAACAGAACGTTTTGTATACAGCTAGATCGTGTAATGTGTGTAATGAATGATGGATAAAATGGGAACTACAATATTATATAACGCAAACAGAACATTTTGCATACAGCTAGATCTTGTCATGTGTGAAATGAATGATGGATAAAAAAGGAACTACAATATTATATAATGCAAACATACGCAATGTTTTGCATACAGATAGATCTTGTAATGTGTGCAATGAATGATGGATAAAAAAGGGAACAACAGTATTATATAATGCAAACAAACAGATCATTTTGCATGCAGCTAGATCTTATAATGTGTGTAATGAATGATGGATAAAAAAGGGAACTACAATATTATATAATGCAAACAAACAGAATGTTTTGCATACAGCCAAATCATGTAATGTGTGTAATGAATGATGGATAAAAAAGGGAGCTACAATATTATATAATGCAAACAAACAGAACATTTTGCATACAGCTAGATCTTGTAATGTGTGAAATGAATGATGGATAAAAAGGGAAGTACAATATTATATAATTCAAACAAATGGAACATTAAAAACGGGAACTACAATATTATATAACGCAAACAAACAGAAGGTTAAAAATGGGAACTGCAATATTATATAATGCAAACAAACAGAACATTAAAAATGGGAGCTACAATATTATATAACGCAAACAAACAGAACGCTAAAAACAGGAACTACAATATTATATGACGCAAACAAACAGAATGCTAAAAACAGGAACTACAATATTATATAATGCAAACAAATGGACTGTTAAAAACGGAAACTACAATATTATATAACGTAAACAAACAGAACGTTAAAAACGGTAATTACTATATTTTATAATGCATACAAACAGAACATTTTACATGCAGCTAGCTCTTGTAATGTGTGTAATGAATGATGGATAAAAAAAGGAGAACTACAATGTTATATAACACAAACAGAACGTTTTGCTTACAGCTAGATCTTCTAATGTGTGTAATGAATAATGGATAAAAAAGGGAAGTAAAATATTATATAATGCAAACAAACAGAATGTTTTGCATGCATTTAGCTCTTGTAATGTGTGTAATGAATGATGGATAAAAAAGGGAACTACAATACAATATTATATAATGCAAACAAGAATGTTTTGCATACAGCTAGATCATGTAATGTGTGGTATGAATGATTGATAAAAAAGGGAACTACAATATTATATAATGCAAACAAACAGAACGTTTTGCATACAGCTAGATCTTGTAATGTGTGTAATGAATGATGGATAAAAAAGGGAACTACAACATTATATAACACAAATAGAATGTTTTGCATACAGCTAGATCTTGTAATGTATGTAATGAATGATGGATAAAAACATGAACTACAATATTATATAATGCAAACAAGCTGAACATTTTGCATACAGTTAGATCTTGTAATGTGGGTAAGGAATGATGTATAAAAAAGGGAACTACAATATTATATAATGCAAATAAACAGAACGTTTTGCATAAAGCTAGATCTTTTAATGTGGGTAATGAATTATGTATAAAAAAGGGAACTACAATATTATATAAGGCAAACAAACAGAACATTTTGCATAAAGCTAGATCTTGTAATGTGTGAAATGAATGATGGATGAAAAGGTAACTACTACAGTATATAATGCAAACAAACAGAACATTTTGAATATAGCTAGATCATGTAATGTGTGTGCTAGGTCTGGGAATGATACAAAGTTAATGAGGCAAGCATGCTGACTGAAAACAGGTTAGGTGGCAAGACTCACATTAGAATTACCGACTTAGAAAATGTAATTAAACGTAGGTAAATATGTGTATGGGTAAGGATGTGTTATACAATTAAACTCTGAATTGGCATACTGAAATATTTCTTAAAACCACTGATATTAGTAAGAAACAGTGAAAAAATCCTATTTGGTTGTATTATTCAAAATGATGCACTGGCTAGTGGATGCATGGAGGTGTTTAGGAGAGATGGCAGTGGAGTTTTTAACCCAATTGTGTAATGACCTCTTGGAAAGTGAGAGGATGCCTGTGGAGTGGAGAAGTGTTTTGGTACTGATTTTTAGGAATAAGGGTGATGTGCAGAGCTGTAGTAACTACAGAGGGATAAAATTGATCAGTCACAGCATGAAGTTATGGGAAACAGTAGTGGAAGCTAGGTTAAAAAGAGAGGTGATGATTAATGATCAGCAGTATGGTTTCATGCCAGGAAACAGCACTACAGATGTGATGTTTGCTCTGAGGGTGTTGATGGAAAAGTATAGAGAAGGTCAGAAGGGGTTGCATTGTGTCTTTGTGGACTTAGAGAAAGCATATGACAGGGTGCCTAAAGAGTGCTTGTGGTACTGTATGAGGAAGTCGGGAATGATAGAGAAGTCGGGAATGATAGAGAAGTCGGGAATGATAGAGAAGTCGGGAATGATAGAGAAGTCGGGAGTGATAGAGAAGTATGCAAGAGTGGTACAGGATATGTCCGAGGGCAATGTTACAGTGATGATGTCTGTAAGACTGGCAGACGCCTTCAAGGTGGAGGTGGGATTACATCAAGTATCAGTTCTGAGCCCTTTCTTATTTACAATGGTGATGAACAGATTGACAGATGAGATCAGATAGGAGTCCCCATGGACTATGATATTTGCGGAAGACATTGTGATTTGTAGAGAGAGTAGAGAACAGGTTGAAGAGACCCTGAAGAGGTGAAGACATGCTCTAGAGAGGAGAGGAATGAAGGTTAGCAGGAGTAGAAAGAATATATGTGTGAATGAGAGGGAGGATAGAGGAATGGTGAGGATGCAGGGAATAGAGTTGGCAAAGGTGGATGAGCTTAAGTACTGAGATCAACAGTTCAAAGTAATGGTGAGTGTAGAAGAGAGGTGAAGAAGACAGTGCAGGCAGGATGGAGTGGGTGGAAACGAGTGTCAGGAGTGATTTGTGACAGATGGGTGCCAGTAAGAGTGAAAGGGAAGGTGTACAAGATGGTAGTGAGACCAGCTATAGTATATGGGTTGGAGACAATGGCCCTGATGAATAAACAGGAGTCAGAACTGGGGATACCAGAGTTAAAGATGTTAAAATTTGTACTGGGTGTGATGAGGATGGACAGGATTAGAAATGAGTATATTAGAGGGTCAGGTCAGGTCAGGTTGGACTGTTGGGAAAGAAATCCAGAGAGGCAAGATTGCGTTGGTTTGGACGTGTGCTGAAGAGGGATGCTGGGTATTTTGGGAAAAGGATGCTAAGGATGGAGCTGCCAGGTAAGAGGAAAAGAGGAAGGCCTAAGATAAGGTTTATGGATATGGTGAGAGAGGACATGCAGGTGGTTGGTGTGACAGAGCAAGATGCAGAGGACAGGAAGAAATGGAAACAGATGATCCACTGTGGCGACCCCTAACGGGAACAGCAAAAAGAAAAAGAAGAACAAGAAGAAGGTATGACTGCCATAAAGATAAGCGCATTAGAAATTCATGATGAAATGGAGACATTTTGGGTTTGCATAAAAATAGTGAACATTAACATATAATATCTACTGAGGAGATGAAGCCAGGATGAAGCATGGTGATGAGCCATCTAAAACGTTTAGCCGTACAATGGAAGCTAGGTGGAGGAGTCTGTTTTCACCATTACTCTTTGCTTTATATTTAGAGCCATTAGCTAGAGATATGCGATAAACATAATTGAACATGTGTGAAGAAATGCTGGTGAGAAAATACCTTATTGCACACTACGTAATATTATGTGGTACTGGACCAGAACATGATATAAAAATGATATCTGATAAACTGAAATATTTTACTAGTATAGTAATCTATAAAGTAAATTAAGCAAAAACAAAGCCTGTAATATTGTTATTATGCTCCAGCATATGTTTTGATATAGAACTTCTTGTGGGGGCCACAAAAATATGATACGCTTGAGAATTGGTTAAAATGGGATGTCAAGCAAGCCACTAAATGTGGGGAAACTGTTCAAGAAATTATAAGTAAGATAAGAGTATGGCAATTGTTATTTATGCACAGTGATAATAAGATACAATTGGCAGAGAGATGTTTTTCTTTCTTATAGTTTTTTATAGACCTCAGACTTGAATATAGAAACTGAGGGATCAAATATGGAAAAATATGAAAAATGAAACTGAGTTTTTTTGAGCAACTAAACAGAGAGACTGAGAGTGAAATAGAAAAAAAAAACTAGTACAGACAAATGATCAGGGTGGTTTGGTTTTTGCAGATTTGGAATTTCCTATAACACTATAAAACTTAGATCTTTATTTTTGATTCAGGATATGGAATATATACTCAGAGAGATGGATATGATAGGCATCGAACCTGATAAGATAGCAACAGTCTCATAAGTTGGCCAGGACTGTGAGCATTATGTACAGCCTTTTATATATAAAATAATTAAGCAAGTCTTAATGTTAAAGTAAATTCAACATTTAGAAAAATAGAATACATGCAGAGTATACTGTATATTGGAAGAAAAAAGACACAGAAGAAACGTGCAATGAGCATTTGAAAAAGAAACACAAAGAATTCACATTTTGGGAACAGAAAATAAAATTAGTTAAGTGAATAAAATGGACTGAAGCTAGAAACATTTTTCCATTGTTGAATTAATGTTCATAGGTAAATATTGGGTTAGGTTTGGCATAGTGGTTAAGGTCCTCGCAGATGCAAGATACAAGGTGTGATTTTGACCTCAAGTTATTGGCTAGGCTTAAAATAGCTTTTTAGTGCAGTTAGTCTAGTATTCACCTATGAACTTTGGGAAGCATGGTTGGCATAATAGCTAAGGTCTTTACCTCATGGATACAAGATACAGGGTTTGATTCTGAGTTCTGGTTATTGGCTAGGCTTGTAATAGTCTGCAGATGTTAGAGATGAAGGAAGATCCACAGAGACTGGGTACTAAATTTGCTAAACCACAACAAGTAGGTGTTATAATGCAGGCTTGTGTAGAAACAGCAGACTGGAAAATAGTAATAAGCATTGATTTGAAGACTGATGTATCTGAAAAAAGATTTTTTTTTTTAGGGAAATGTCTGTACAAGTATGTCTATACTCTCTAAGACTTGCAAAACTGTGAGAGCTAGTAGAGATTAGATACAGAACTCCTTCATAAAAAAAAATAAATGTCTGTATGAGATTATGTAATGAATCTGTGCTCGAAGAGGGCATTGACATGAATAAAGAACTTAGGATATATATCTATGTAATAAAGTAGACTCCAATGCAAGTATGAGGTCAGTCACTGGCTTAATTGTTAAGATTTGTAATACATTGGCTATACAAGAAAGAATAGTTGTGTAAGAACTTACTATAACCTTAGATGTCCGTCTCTTACATGTTGCAGTATTCATAACTGTAGGGTGGTTCCTGCCTGCAGCACCAGACATCCGGCCAGTATACCAAAGTCTTAGGAGCAAGGGTATGTGTGGTGTTTGATGTCAGAGCCATAAACCGGCATTGGCTATAAATGTGACATCTGCACGTACCCCCTTCAGAATGGACTGCCGCATACCATAGTACCCCTGGAAACAATTAGGAGGAAGGAAGAAGATTTTGAGGCTCACATGTGCCCAAGAGTGCCTCATGACGGCATATGCCAGATGATGGGAACTGGTAGATGGAGAGAAATCTGTCCCTGCAGGTGGTTAAGCAGGTAAAGAGGGGGTTGGAGCGTGGTACTGAATACTGCAACATGGAAGAGAAATACATCTAAGGTTATATTAAGTTCTTACACAACTATTCTATGTCCTTCTATTCTAATGTTGCAATATTCATAACAGTAGGGAGAGTGCCAAAGCTTTAGGTGTGAGCCTGGGAGGAGGCATTAGGTCCCTGGTCTATAAGGCTATGTAGAATGGACCTAGCACACCCACTTCTTGCTTTGAAACCAAATCTAGTTTGTAATGTCTGGTAAAGGTATGGACTGAAGACCAGGTAGCAGCTTCTAGGATAGAAGCGTAGTCTACCCCCTTGAAGAAAGCAGCTGAGGAGGCAGCTGCCCTAGTGGGATGAGCCCTCATGCTTTCAGATATGGTTTTGCCATGAAAGGAGTAACATGCAGAGATAGCCTTAGATATCCATGAAGAGATAGTCTGCTTAGAGACTGCCTTCTGCAAGGCCCTTGGGTGAAAGGAGAGAAACAACTGGTTAGACAATCTAATGGGTTCAGTCTTGTCCAGATAATACCCAAATTGTCTATGAACATCTAGGGAATGTAGAGTTCTTTCTAAGGAATGTTGAGGTTATTGGAAGAAGACTAGAAGGTTGATGGTCTGATTCAACAATACCTCATTAACCACCTTAGGCATAAAGGTATGATCAGTCTTGAGGGAGACTCTGTCTTTATGGAAGATGAGGTATGATGGAACTATCATCAGGGCTTGCATTTCTGATACCCTCCTGGTGGATGTGAGGGCCAACAGCAGTGCTGTTTTCCAGGTACATAGCTTCAGTGAAGCAGAGTGGGCTGGTTCAAAAGGAGGTAAAATAATGTTTTTCTAGTGCAGAATTCAGGTCCCTTGTAGGGGGATATTGGCTTTCAAGGGGGTCTGATATGCAGGACCCATTTTAAAAAGAGCTTAACCTCTAATCTGGATGTCAAAGGAGGTACCAAAGGAAGACAAGTGGAAATGGCAAACAGGTGGACCTTAACTGAAGAGTAAGTTAGTCCTGAATGTAGAAGCTTACACAAGTAAGAAATGGCCATGGGTTCAGGAGTGAGTAAAGGGTCCTGGTTTTTCTTAGGACACCACCTGGAGAATCTTTTCCACTTTGCCACATAATTTCTCCTGGTACTGGGTTTCCTGGCCTCCTGCAGGGCATTGAGTATGTCTCCTGAGTATAGGTGCCTGAAAGGGATCAGAACCTTATCACCCATAAAGTGAGTCTGAGATTGTTCACCTGAGGATGAATTAGGGACCATCTGTCATGTGTGAATAGGTCTAGATGGTGGGGTAAGCTGTGGTGATTGCTCTTGGCTAAAAGGTGAAAAATACGACAAAACCAATGCTGTCTTGGCCAGAAGGGAGTCACCAGCAGGATATTTTATTTGTTCCTCTAAATCTTCAGGAGGACCTTCTGAATCAGTGAGAAGAGGGGGGGGGGCATAAAGATACAGCCCCACCCAAGAGAAAGAGAAGGCGTCCACTTTCCAGGCCTGTGGATGTGGATCCCTTGTACAAAACAGAGGCATCTTCCTGTTCTGGAAGGAGGCAAACAGGTCTGCCTAAAGAATACCCCATTTGTGAATAAGATCTAGGAGCACCTCTCTGTGAAGCATCCATTCATGAGAGGGTACAGAAGCTCTGCTGAGAGTGTCTGCCATTGCATTCTCTGCTAAAGGAGTGTACACTGCTAGCAGGTGGATATGCAGAGATGAAGCTAGAGTCCAAATCTGAATGGCTAGGCTCTAAAGAGGGTAAGACCTAGTCCCCCCTGCTTGTTAATGTACCACAAGACAGTCATAATATCTGTGACTACTTTGAAGGTGCCTGGTAGGATGGTTGTTTGGAAGATCTGCAGTGCCAAGTAAAGGTCCCTCATCTCTTTGATGTTGATGTGGTCCCTTTGCTTGAGTGGAGACCACCCTCTCTGCACTTTACTTAAGTTTTGCTGGTATTGTAAAACTGCCCCCTAACCCAGGTCTGAAGCATCTGTGAAGATTAGCTGTAAGGGTGGGGGTAACTGCAAAGGTATACCCTGGTTGAGATTGATGTCTGTGATCCACCATTCCAGCTCTTTTTTCAGGCATGGTAGTAATGGGAGGGCAATATCCAGAGGATGAGAATGTTGGTTTCAACGAGTCTTTAGTACCCACTGAATCCTCCTCATATGCAGTCTTGCCAGGGTGAGCATTGGTATCAAGGATGGCATGTGGACTAGGACTCAGAAATTCTGTGGCTGAAAGCACTTGAAGAGAGAGAGAGAAGCTTCTGAAGGTAGAGTGAGATATCTTACCTTCTGACAGGGGATGAAGGCTGCCATCTTGTCGGTCCTTATCCTGCACCATAGAAAGACTAGGTCTTTTATAGGGGTCAGGTGGGACTTCTCTTGGTTTACAGTGAACCCCAGGTTTGCCAGGTTTCTGGTCACAGGAGTAGGTGATGTTGTAGGGAGTGGAGGTCCTGGTGAAGAATGAACAGGTCATCTAGACATGGGTATATTTGAATGCCCTGTGTTCTGCAGTGGGCAATCACTGGTGCCAGACACTTTGTGAATACCCCGGTTGCTCTGGAGGGCCGAAAAGGTAATGCAGAGAATTGAAAATGCAAGGAACCTACTGAGAAATGTAGAAATTTCCTGTAGCAGGGGTGAATAGGAATGTAAAGGTAAGCGTCCTTCAGGTCCACAGATACCATAAAGGTCTGTTGGGGGATAAGGGGCAACAGCAGCTGAAAGGTAAGCATTTTGAAGGTGGGGACCTTGGGATAGAGGATGAGTATGGATAAATCCAGAAATGGTTACCATGAGTCATCTTTCCTTGGGACCAAATTCATCCTTGAGTAGAAACCCTTGTTTATGTGGGTTGGTGGGATGCTTTCTATGGTGCCTCTGGCCTGAAGTTGATCTAGAATAGAGGGGAATAGATGGAGCTGAGTTGAGGGGGGCTGGAGTATCTCCTGGAAGAGGGGTAGAGCCCACCAAGTCTTAAAGTAACATTTTTTGAATTATGGAGAATACCCAGGCCTCTAAGGTGATCTTTGAGCAGGAGGGTATGGAGAGGGTGAGGTGAAGGGACGGGGGGTAGAGGGAGGCAGTGTTTCTGAGTTACAGTTGAGGGGTTCTGTCATGGTCAGGCTGCCTCTGAAAGGAAGTGTTATTACTGGAGGAAGGGGTTCTAGGAGTAGAATGTTTCCTAGGATGCCTCCATCCTTTAGCCTGTGGTAGAGCAGAGTGAGATGATTGTCTCCTAACAAAGGTAGTTCTTTGAAGATAATTTCTATGTTACCTAGGGATAGGTGAGACCAGTAAATGTTTTACATTTTCAAACTCCTTTCTCTTCTACTGCAGGGATTTGAGGAGTTCTGCAGATGCTTCACTGAAAAGGGCCTTATTATCTAGCTGTGCATCCAATAATTTGGATTGTACATCCATAGGGAGAGGTTGTAGCCACACCCATGTGTATCTTCTCAATACAGAACCTGAGGATGCAGATTATGAGTAGGCCTCCACCACATCATAACTGCACTTAATGGAGTGCCTAGTCACCTGCGATGCAGTGGAGAGAAGGGAGTTCATAGGTTCATAGGTTCATAGGTTCATACTAGGCTATCTGCCCTAGGGCATTTATAAGCCTAGCCAGAATGTGTTTGGCTTTCGCCACCCATTTTAAATTTATTTTGCTATGCTCTTTTTCAAGGTTAGTATACTGTGCCTCTGTCTAACAGTGACACAGAAGTGATACCCGGGGTAAACCTACGATCTCCCATCCACTCAGCAAGATTCCTCTTGAATAGAGTCAATGAGGGACTCTGCCTAACCTGGACTGGGATTTTATTCCAGATTGAAAGGAGCCTCTGGGTTATGAATCTGTCCCTCCAGCATGTCCTATTTATTTCAGTGCTGAGGTTCAAGTCTCTTGAGCGCGTAGCTCGACGGGATTTGGATTTTCTGAGGTGCAGCATGTCCATTAATTCTGGGTTGGACATGGCTTTATACATCAGGCACAGATCGCCTCTGAACAGGCGGTATGCCACTGATTAGAGGTGGAGTTTCTTTAACCGGGCAGCATATGGCATCTGTCTGAGCCCTTTGATCCTCTTGGTGAGGTACTTTTGGGGTCTTTCCAGTTGCAGCACGTGTCTGGTAAGGTACATCCCAAAAGGGGCATTGTACTCAATTATGGGCCTGATGAGGGATGAGTAAAGAGGCACGATGACCTCCCCTGATCTAGATGTGAATCCCTTCATGATTAGGTGGGCTATATAAAATGTTTTTCCTAACCACTTTGGCCACATGGTTGTCAAATGAGAGATTGCTATCAACTTGGGTCCCCAGGTCCCTAATTACTTCTTCTGTACTTAATGGATTACCACCTATGTGGTAATTTGTGGGCACTTTGTTTTTGCCAAAGGAGATGACTATACACTTTTTGGCATTTAGCTTGAGGCCATGGCTCTGGCACCAGTTGTCTGTTTCTATGAGGCCCTTTTGGAGGATGCTTGTGTCAGCTGGAGAGTCGATTATGGTGCCCAGTTTGCAGTCATCTGCGAACTTGGTCAGCCACAGTCCTTCCATGTTGGCCTATACCTCCGAAAAGTATATACCGAACAAGAGAGGTCCCAGGACTGAGCCTTGTGGGATACCACTTGTAACTGGTTTGGAGTCTGACATGGCTCCAGCAATTCTAACCATGTGGGTTCTGTCCTTGAGCCAATTTGCAATCCATCTAGTGACATAGGGGTTTATATTTAAGCTGGTGAGTTTATCTATAATGCCCGAGTCGGGTATTGTATCGAAGGCTTTTGCGAGGTCCAGGTAGGCTGTGTGGACCACCTTCCCCTTGTCAATGGCCTTGGTGACTGTTTCAAAGAAATCAACCAGGTTTAAGAGGCAGGATCTCCCCTTAACAAAGCCGAACTGGGTAGGATCCAGTGTCTGTAGGTCCCCAATATCTTTATTTATGAAGTCCATGATGATCCTTTCCATAGCTTTGCAGACCAAGCTAGTCAGGCTTATGGGGGCGATAGTTTCCAGGATCCATTGAGGCACCACCTTTATGGAGAGGGACCACTGTTGCTGTATGCCACTCTTTGGGCACATATCCTGTAGTAAGGCTGAGACTGAACAGTAGTTTTATGTTTGGGTTTAGCTCTTCTTGAAGTTCATGTAGGACGCAGCCCAGGACACCGTCTGGTCCCATTGATGCTGTGTTTTTTGCTTTGGAGAGGGCGGCTCTTACCTGAGCATCTGAGATGTCAGGGGGGCAGCACTCTGCTGGGATAGATATTTGCCCTTTTGGTGGGGAGGGGGGGGGAGAAGTTTGCGCTGAACCTGTCAGCTAGGATGTTGGCAATGTCTGTGGGTTCAGTGTATTTTTTGTCATTTTGGACTAATTCTGAGCATATCTGGGAATTACCACCCAGGTTCCTAACATAACTAAAGAAAGCCTTGTGATTATCCATAGTGTCCTGTGCAATTTTTCTCTCAAAGCTGGCCTTAGACAATTTTATGAGTGCTCGTAGTTTTTTGCTAATACTGATCAGAGATGCCTTTCCTTTTTGGGATTTTGCTCTATCATTTAGTAGCTTCCTCCTTCTATTGCATAGTTTGTTTATGGCTGGGGTGCGCCAGACAGGATGTCTGCTTTTGGAGGGTTGGGTCTTGGTTTTATTTGGGATCGCATGATCCATGCATTCCTGAAGGTGTTCATAGAATGCATTTATAAAGGATTCTGAGGTCTGGGCCATATTTTCCACAGGCCTGGGGGATTTGAAGGATTCCACCTCAGTTTTGAAGAGTGTGAAATTTGCTTTAGAGAAGTTTTTCACTGTGGTTTTCTGGGCAGGGGGTGGGGTTGGGATGTGAATATCCAGTCAGATTAGTTTATGGTCTGATCTTACTAGTGAGGGATGCACTTCTGGTCTGGAGCATAGAGTCCCCATGTTGGTGATGATCAGGTCCAGTATGTTTTCCCCTCTTGTGGGAGTGGTAACAAGTTGTTCCATAGCATATGAGTTTATAAATTCTAGGAACCTTTGGGCTAGGGTGTTGGAGCTAGAGTAATGCTCCCAGTCTATGTTTGGGTAGTTGAAGTCGCCCAATATAATGGTGTTTGGAGAGACCTTCATATTTTCCAGTGTTCTCAGGAAGGCCGAGTGGGGTTCCTGGGTTTGGGAGGGTGGTCTGTAGCAGGCTATAAACTGGAAGGCAGTTTTACCCACTGTTAGTTGCACATGGATAGTCTCTGATGCTTCGTGCTTTGCCACCAACCTGGAGGTGTGGGTATCTTTGATGAATATCGATACTCCCCCTCCTTTTGTGGTTCGGTCCAAGTTTTGGGGACAAAAAGCATGGTATGAGGTATAACCTGGTAGTGCTGGGGTGCTCTCAGGAGCCCTGAACCAGGTTTCTGTTACTGCACAGATATCGATGTTCTCCATGCTAAGGAGAGTTTCAAGTGCGTGGATCTTGAGGTTTAGACTTCTGGTGTTGAGTAGCATTACTCTTAGTTTCTTATCCCTTGTGATACCTATGGAGGTGGGTTTGTCTTTTGAGCCTTGCCTAAAAAAGGCACTATGGGGGTAGCAAGAGCCTTTGCCAATATCCGAAAGCCCAGGGGTGACAGGTGCATGCCGTCCCTAGTGAAGCATCGTGGCTTGTCGAGCATATCATCCCAAGCTGACAGGCATTGGATCCCCTTTGAATGACACCAGTACTTAAGCCAATTGTTAAAATTGATCATCTTGTCTTCATATTGTGGCATCATTCTTGGTGAGGGTAAGATGCTACTCAAGGTCAGGGTCGTACCAGCCTGGGCTTCATGATCAGAGAGCTCTTTTATGTCTCTTTTCATGTAGTCCAGGGAGGTACGTCTCAGGTCATTCACACCAGCATAGACATTGACTGAGTCATATTTGTACTTGTCTTGGAGTGACCTGAGTGCTTGTGTTATGTGGCGGATCCTAGCCCCTGACAGGCTGCTCACCGTGACCCTCTCCTTGTTCAGCCTGGTGAGCGGGACGTCAGTGTGCCTGATGATAGAGTCACCTATTACAAGTGTATCAGGTGTGCTGTTTAGTCTTGTGGGCTCTGACTGCTTGGCACAGTGGATTTGTGCGATATGTGTTGCACGTGTTTTGTTTTGGGGTAGCGGTTGCTTGGGTGTCTGCTTTGGAGGGCTCTGCTGCTTAGGCAGATCTTTATTTAGAGCCTCCGAGTATGTTTTTGTGTGATTATGTGTTTGGTTTGTTGTTGTGGTAGGTCTATGTGAGACTGGAATTGTAGTGAGTGTGGTTTCCTTCTCCTCCTGACTGGTTATGCCAGTAATGAGTTGAGAGAGCTTAGCCTCCAGTTTGGCTATATGGTTGCATCTCTCACATGTGTTGGAATTTGTTGGGAGGAGGAGAGGGTTGTCTGTGTACATGAGGCAGTTGTAACATTGCCTCAAGATTCCCAGATTCACCAGCTGGACCGGAGAGGAGATTGACAACTGACCTTTGGACAGTTTAGCTGGGTCTTAGCCTATGACTCTGGTACATCAGGTAAGAGGGCTGTAGCTTTAGCAACGGTGTCTAGAACAAACATGGCCATGTGGGTTTGATAGTTAAGGGCTCTAATGGCAATAGTGGAGGATGTATAGAACTTCTTCCCTATCCTATCCATAAACTTGCTGTCCTTGTCAGTAGGAAATAAGGAGGTAGAGGCAGCTGCCTAGAGGATTTGTCAGCTGAGACTGCTATGACTGCAGGGAGGTTCTTAATCAGGTATTGGATATCCTGAGGAACTTCATAGAACCTGTCAGGGCACTTAGAAGCTGGGGTTGAGAATCAGGGGCCTGTGAAACAGCCAAAAATGGATCTTGAAAGGCTGGAAGTAAAGGAGGGACTGCATATGGTGAGGGTTGATCCATCTGAAGTAATTCAAAATATCCTCTTTTTTGTTTCTGAGACATCTGAGGCCTGCCATTTGAAATGCTTTCTCATGAGAGAGATAGTATCTCCAAAAGAGAATTCCTTCCCTGGAGATTCTGGACTGATAGAGTCCTCTTCCTCAGGGTTGAAGAAGTCGTTGGGGGATTCAAGTTAAGAATAATGAGTAAGGGAGTCTTCAGAGGAGGGGTCTTCTTCCACAGACTCCTCTAAGGCCTGCACAAGAGTAGGAGCAGGTTGGGGTACCTATGACTGTAGGGCCTGGAGTGCCCTGAAAAGAATTTGGGAGAAAACTTCCCATCCAGGAGAAGATGGCTGTTCGATATGTTCTGATTTTTGTTTTCTTTTCAGGGCAGTGGGTGGATGGGTGGATTTAGACACTGACATCTGTGAGGCTGGCAGAGCAGGAGTACGCCCCTCTGACACCATGAGACATGGTTACCCCTCGCTATCAGGAACTGATGAATGATCAGCCTCCATGGACATACTCATTGCTTCCATCAGGTTGGCTTCCATTATGGTTCCCAGGTCCAACTGAGAAATAGACGTCTGATGGAACCCTGGGCTAACATCTGCATTGAGAGTCACACTGGACTCCTACTGTGCAGTGTGGGCATCGGACCTAACTTTTTTGGCCTTCTTCCTAGGCAGCTCATCGGAAGTATTTGCCCCGTCCTCCATACCTAAAGCTAGACGCCAGAGTCTTTGATTCTTGAGATAGAGTTTGACAGCAGCCAGATAGCTGCAAAGAGTTTTAGGTGCATGACTTACAACTATCACAGGATGTATTGTCATGGGCCTCCCCTAGAAAAAACAAGCACTTATCATATGTGTCCTTGTGTGGAATTTGTCTTCCACAAGCACATGTCCCTTTCCTAGTTGACATGTACATCTGAAAAGCTAAGTGAATAGATAACAAAAAAAAAAACCCAAAAGGGATCTGCAGCGGGCAGCCATCAAACTAGCGAATTACTTCCCGAAGCTGACAATCTGAGGGCCAATGGATACTGTGTCAGAAAAGTTCTGAGGGGGTATGTGCACGTGTCACCTTTATAGCCAACACTGGTTTATGGTTCTGACATCAAATGTCACACGTACCCCTGCTCCTAAGACTTTGGTATACTGGCCAGATGTTTGATGCTGCAGGCAGCAACCTCCCTATTGTTATAAATACTGCAACATGAGAATAGAGGGACATCATGTCCACTATTGAATTCTGCTTCTGAAGTGATATTGTAAGTAGTTAACTCATCTGTTTGACTAACTTTTATTAAGGAGCCATCTTAAATCAAACATGAGATGAAGACTAGATGGAATGATTGTCTATGATATTTTGCTGTACATTCTGAGAAATGGCAACTAATTTAAAGTTAAATGTTTGCACTGATTCTAATCATCAATAATCATCCTCATCATCATCATCATCACCCCTCCTTTTCCCCATTTTCTATGCATGGTCAGGATGATATATCAACTGTCATCTCTCTCATTTCAATGCCACTCTCCTACCTTCTTCAGCAGTCATGCTGGACTGTCGCAGGTCTTCTCTCACAAAATCCTTTCACCTCTTTGCTGGATTTCTTCATTTGTTATTGCCATATTCCTGTCCATCCCAAATCTTCATCAGATTGTCTTCTGCTTTTCTACACATGTGCTTGAATTACTGGAATTTGTTAGTTTTGATCTTTTCTGCAATTGGAGCTACTTTGGCTTCTACTCTGATGTCCATTTCTTTGTCTGTCCTACGTTGTGCATCCTACCACCTGTCAAAGGCACTTCATCTCCATCACTCTTGCTTCCTCAACTGTTCTGCCTTTACTGCTCAGGTTTCTGTACAATAGAGTAGTACTGGCTGTACCACTGTTTTGTGCACCTTACTTTTCAGCTTCTTTGTCATTCGTCTGTCACACACTACCCCTAACACTCTGTGCCAGTTGGCTGTGCCCCCTCTGATTCCAGCTTTGACTTCCTCATTCAAACTTTCCTTCTGCACAACCACTCCTTCTAGCTACGCAGAGATGTTAACCTCTTCCACTATTTTCCCTTCTACCTTGATCTCAAATTCTGATTTCCCCAGTTTGCTGCCATGACCACTGTCTTATCTGTCCTCAGTTTCCTCCCATGTGCCATTAGTTTTGTATTCCATACTGATGACTGATGCATGGTTAAAGTGGTTGTAGAAACTCGAAATCAATCCAGCAAGACACATTAATATATCACTTACGTTATTATATTTAGTGACTGCAACAATTTAGAACAGTCAAAGAATTCAATAATAAAAATAATAATAATAATAATTTCAGATAAGCTTTATATGAGCAACAAAATGATTGGTGTACACTCTTGTCCCTGTAAGTCAGAGATAGTACACTTTTACACAGAATATTCACTGCTTTTGGTGTCATCCAAGTTTGTATTCCCTCTCAGCTGCTGCCATATTGTCTTTGCCATATTCTGAAGGTATAGTCCTCTAACGCACTAACCAGCTAATCTTAACAAAAGGTGCTTAGCAGTCCACAGGAGTGGGAAGGTATGTATTTCACAGAAAAGCATCTTTGGGAAAGGGCAGAAGACTTAACTAAGTTAGTTTGCATAAAACAACACCTTCAGCTGAGGCCATGTAAGTTTTAATAATTCAGTTTACTTGTGTTTAACAGTTGTCAGTGCTTTGGGCAGATCTGTGTTATACCCTTATGTTCAAAGTCAAAATAGCATTTCTACTGCTCATTTAGTCACATGGACAGAAGTGGTGTATTTAAAAATTAGATTGGTTAGAAATTGTGGAGTATAACTCATGTACTTTCATTTTTTCAATAGGAGGTGCTGTTCTTTTGGTTGAAAGCTTCTTGAAAGATACAACTGATGCAGGCGTGCCGAATCTACTTAATTTCATAATGTTGTTTTTAACAGGAGGAAAGGAACGCACATTTGAAGAGGTGACCATCCTACTAGAAAATGCAGGATTTCAAGATGTTGAATTTAAAATTACAGGCACATACCTTGATGCTATAATAGGAAGAAAAGCACTTGAGTAATGCATGTTTGTTGTTGTTTGTATTTTCGGCTTTTCCCGGTTAGGGTTTGCCACAGCGGAACTCCAGTCATGCATGTTTTTATTATAATAAAATGTATTCCTGAAGCTGAAATTACTTTGAAAATGTTTGTGAATGTATTTCTATTTACATTTCACTGTGGGAAATCTATCACAATTTTTATTTATTTTGACATTTTACTGTATTCTTTTGCTGCCTGAATCTTATGTATGTTTTGTTGTGGAATTCATAATAAAGTTTGTTCATTACTTTGGTTTGTGAGTCTAACAGAAAGGTATATAAATGTGCTTCTCCAGTCAGAGGAAGGCAGAGTGATACCATAATATGATACCTAGTTTAGTGAGTTTATCTATAATTCCAGAGTGGGGCATGGTATTAAAAACCTTGGCAAGATCTAGATAGGCTGTGTGAACCACCTTATCCTCATCTACGGCTTTGGTGACTGCCTCAAAGAAGTCAATCAAGTTTAGGAGACATGATCTGCATTTTACAAACCCTAACTGGGTGGGGTCCAGAGTTTGGAGATTGCCAATGTCTTTGTTTATAAGTTCCATGATGATACGTTCCATGGCCTTGCAGACCAGGTTCATTAGGCTAATTGGGTGGTAGTTCCCAGGGTCCGTGGTGGTTCCCCCTTTGTAGAGTGGGATAACCATCACTGGGTGCCATTCATTGGGAACAAAGCCTGATGTGAGGCTATAATTGAACACGGTACTTAGGTGGGGTGCCAGTTCCTTCTGTAGTTCATGTAGAATGCAGCCTGGGATGTTGTCAGGTCCCATGGATGCTGTGTTCTTGGCTTTGGAAAGTGTGGTTTTTACCTGTGCAGCCATGATTACAGGAACGTCTGGTATAGAGATGGGCCCTTTAGGGGTGATGGGGAGGTAAAGTTATCACTGAACTTATCTGCCAGGATGTTGGCAATATCCGTTGGTTCTGTATATTTAGTGCCATTGTGCTGTAACTCAGAGCAGATCTGAGTGTTGCCATTGAGATTCTTGACATAGATATAGAATGCTTTGTGGTTGTCTTTAGAGTCAGTGTCAATTTTATTTTCATAACTAGCTTTGGAGAATTTTATGAGGGATCTCACCTTCTTACTGAGGCTGACCAGGGAGTTCCTCCAGTCATGGGATTTTACTCTTTTTTGCAACAGTTTCTTTCTTCTGTTGTAGAGTTTGTTTATGGCAGGGGACCACCAGATTGGCTTCCTTTTTTTGGAGGATAGCATCTTGGTTCTGTTAGGGATAGCACAATCCATGCACTCGTGTAAGTGCTTATAAAGTGCAATTGTGTAGGAATCAGCAGTCATACCTCTATTGTCCATCAGCATGGGTGACGTGATGTTTGCCACTTCTGTCTTAAGAAGTGTGAAGTTGGCTTTGGAAACATTTTTTACAGTGGTTTCCCTAATGGGGGATGGGGGGGGCAGGATGTGGATGTCTAGGCTGATTAGCTTGTGGTCGGATCTGACCAATGAGAAATTGACCTCTGTTGTGGAACAGCGGTCACCCATGTTGGTAATGAACAGGTCTAGGATATTGCTGCTCCTGGGTGGGGTGTGGATAAGTTGATCCAAGTTGTTAGAATTTATGAATTCCAGAAAACATTGAGCAAAAGAACTGATACATGAGTAGTTTTCCCAGTTAATGGTGGGGTAGCTGAAATTGCCCATTATTAGGGTGTTGGGTTGTACCCTGATATTTTCCAGTGTATCAAGAAATGAGTAGTGAGAATCCTGGGGCATGGTGAGGGATTTGTAGAAAGTTACAATTTGGATTGCGGTCTTGCCCAGAGTTAGTTGTACTTGGATAATCTCGGCTGCATTATGCTGAGCATCTAGCCTGGTGGTGTGGATATCCTTATTGAAAATGGACACACCTCCGCCTTTAGTGTTTCGGTCCAGGTTAGGTGGACAAAAGGTGTGGTATGAATTATAGCCTGGTAATGCAGGGGTACTCTCTGGGGTCTTGAACCAGGTCTCTGTCACTGCACAGATGTCAATGTTCTCCATTTTAAGGAGTGCCTCGAGTGAATGCCTTTTGAGGTTTTAGGCTTCTAGCATTGAGTAGCATTACCCTCAGATTTTGCTTGCTTGTACCTGTTATGGTGGTGAATTTGTCATTTGAACCTTGCCTAAAAAAGGCACTATAGGGGTGGCAAGAGGCTTAGCCAGTATCTGGAATCCCAAGGGCGACAGGTGCAGGCCATCTCTGGCAAAGCATCGTGGTCTGTCGATCATGTCATCCCAGGCAGACAGATACTGGCTCCACTTAGAATGACACCAGAAGCTTAACCAATTGTTGAAGTCAATCATTTTGTCCTTTTACTGTGGTATCATTCTGAGTGATGGCAGGATGCTACTCAGGGCTAGGGTCATATCTGCCTGGGCTACAAGATTGGAGAGCACCACCATGCCTCTTTTCATGTAGTCCAGGGAGGTACGTTTCAGGTCATTCACACCAACATGGACAATGGCAGAGTCATATTTGTACTTGTTGTGGAGTGACCTGAGTGTGTGCATTATGTGGCGGATCCTGGCACCTGATAGGCAGCTGACAGTAACTTTCTCCTTGTTTAGCCTGGTGAGTGGAACATCAGTGTGCCTGCAAAAAACAAAATCTTTGGTAAACCACCATGGCGGCAAAAACTGTTAAAACTATTTATGGCCAAAGTAAAATAAAAACTTATAAACCAGTTTGATAAGCGCTTTCCGCTTTTTAACCTTCCTCAGATCATATATTTCAAACTGTATCATTAAAAATTTTAAACGAGTGAATCTCCAATCATTTTTTGCTTCCTAAAGACGCCAACATTCTATAACCAATCATTTCGCATTAAACTTCCTCTTCAGAAGTCCAATAGAATCACAATGCAGTTCTATCCAATCCAAAAATATATTACAGCTAAGGAAAAGGAAGTCCTGAAGCAACTGTAAGAGATGGACCAACTAGTGATTAAACCAGCTGACAAGCGTGGATGCATAATTGTTATGGATGCAGATTGGTATAGAAATAAGATGCAGAGAATGCTTGAAGATTGATACACATATAAGAAACTAAGTAAAAAAAAAGTTGATATGAGAATAAATGCATTTAGAAATCACTTATATGAATTACTTATGGATCAATGCTTAAGTAAAGACTTATATGACTTGAACTCGCTCATCCTAGGATTCCAAATATTACTGGCCTACCGAAAATACATAAGGATTACTATGATCTCCCATTACGTCCCATTGTAGCCGGTAGGGATTGGAATACTGAACCACTATCTGTGTATATAATGAGTTGAAAAGAATTTTACCTATGGCATCCACAGTGCTAAAGGATACAGGAAGCTTTTTGAAGGATTTATACACCAAGACTTGTCAGATGACTGATTTTGACAACATTATACTAGTGACTATTGATATCAGCAGCCTCCTTACAGTCATACCCAATGAATATGGGCTACGCGCCATAGATCTGTTTATGAGGCCCAATGAATATGGGCTACGTGCCATAGATCTGTTTATGAGGCTTAATAATGTAAGTCCTGATTCAGTCTGTTCTTTACTAGAGCTTGTTCTAGAAAATAATGTTTTTGTATACTGTGATACTTTTTATTTGCAAACATGTTAAGTTGCTATGGGTACCCCTGCGTGATGGGAGGGTGGACTAATGGTTAAGGTGTTTGCCTTCCAAACACAAGGTACAGGATTTGAGTCTCACAAAAGATAATTGGCTAGGCTTAAAATGGCTCACAAGGGCAGTTAGCCTAGTACTAATCTATGAATCTCTGAGGGGGGCTTAATGGTTAAAGTGTTTGCTTTACAAACACAAGGTGCATGGTTTGAGTCTCACAAGGGATAATTGGCTAGGTATTAGCTCAATGGGAGAATACCCATGTCCTAAGTGATGCCAACCCATGGTGGAAACATCTAGAATAGTATGGTCATGTTGTGGATGACTTTTTATCCTATGGGAAGGTAACAATGAACATCTAAACCTCTTTCTAAACTACATCAATCAGAGCACTGATTTCCTATAGTTTAAAGCCAGTTACTCAAAGGAAATGATTGATTTTCTAGATGTTAAGATTCAGATACATAAGAATGAGGGTATAAACACCAGTATCTACAGGAAATCTACCTGAAAGAATCACTATTGACATAAACAAAATATGCATCCAGGACATATATATAACAACATTCTTGAAAATCAGATCATAATGGTATCAAGATTATGTACGTATGAAGAGGACTTCAAAAAAGAGCAGCTAAAACTGTATGAAAATCTAAGAGAAAGGGGTTATAAAGACCCCCCCCCCCATATTTATGAAGCCCCTTATAGCATGCAGGATTAGTTTAAGAGCTATTTTTGGTAATATGGCCAACGTGCGATCCAGGAACGAGCTCCTGGGAAGTGCACGTGAGCTCTTAGGCTAATCCTGCATTGTCTGAGCTCCTGTATGCCAATTACCCTCACTTGCAGAAAATCATGCAAATGAGGGTAATATGCGATCCAGGAAGCTGGCAGCTGTCCATGCAGGATGAGTGCAGTGTGCAGAAATGTACTCGGTTAGTAACCGAGTACAGTTCTGCAATCTACAAAATGGAGCTATGACAGCTCCAAATAAAAGCTGCATATCATTGAGGACGCATGCCAATGTCCAAGTAGAAGGCCATTGGCATTGCAAACTGGTAAAAAAAAAATAAACATCTTTTAATTTTCTTTTCACCGAGCTCGCCTTGTTAAGCATAGGGCAATGACACACAAATGGGATCGGGGGGAAAAATAATAAAATAAACCTAAAATAAGCATTCTAACTGAAATCAGTATTCTGCCATGCAAGTGAATGGCAGTCAGAAGATAACCTGGCCAGTGAGTAATTGTTGCTAAGGGGGGAGGCTCAGTGTGGGACATGTAACTATGCATTAGCAGGCAATCTTATGCAAATAAGGGAAGGGTTAGTGAATCCCAGATTTTCCCAGGGTGTGAGGTAGGTCCCAAGATAAATAGCTGGGTGCAAGATTAGGATATAGGTGACATCATGGGGGGGTTGTCAGGCATACTGTAAGTGGATTGGAAACCTGTGACTTGCGATTGCTCCTAGCTTAGCACAGCTAAGCTAGGGGTGTGTCTAAACTTGCCTAGCACTCTCTACAAAGTGTAAGCAGGTGTGCACACCACACACCAGGTTGTACAGGAAGAAAAAGGAAGTTAAACCGGGAAAAAGCAGCTGTGTGCACATTTGAGCACTCCATTTGCATGGCACGCCCCTGGGCTTAAACAAGGAAGCAATGAGAAGGGAAAACAGCAGTAGGAAGGTAATCAAGGAGAACTAACTTAGCTGACAGGTGAAATCTATCAGAATCAGCCAATTATACAGCCAGCAGACCAGCCCAGCCCAACACACCACTATAAACTATGCAAACACCTTCCCCCCTTGTTTTTCCCAAAGCTTCTGCACCACCGGTGTATACAGACGGGGAAATTTTACAAAACAAAAACAAGAAAATGTTAGGCGCTTCTTTTGCTGTCATAAACCAGCATGTGCAAGAGGCTGAGGGTGGTGAGGATGTGAATGCTGCTGAGCAACCCACAGTGAGGAGATGGAGAACAGGGTACAGACCCAGGATAACCTACCACTGGCTACATGAGCTGGAGATAGTGGAGCACTATAGGGTGGACAGGGACCTCCTACAGCATATTGTTGAGCTGTGCCAGCCATGCCTGACACACAGAACAGAAGGGAACCCATCCCAGTGGATACTAAGGTATGTGTGGGCCTAAGAATACTAACTACAGGTACCTTCTAAAGGCCATCTGGGGATATGATGGGGATCTCACAGGCATCAGCATCCAGGGTACTCCACCAGTTCCTGGATGCCATGTCAGCACATGTCGTTAAGCATGTATATTTCTCCATCACCCGTGAGGCGTTGGCCAGCAATATGTGTCTCTTCCACCAAATAGCAGAATACCCTGAGGTAGTGGGTGCAATAGACTGCATGCACATATGCATTAAAGCACCACCAGGTGAGCAGGGTAGGGTCTACATCAACTGCAAGAGCTTCCCCTCCATCAACTGCCAGGTCATGTGCAATGCCCAGGGCATAATAATGAATGTGTGTGCTGGCTGCCCTGGAAGCTACCATGATTCTCACATATGGCATCTAAAGCAGATGTGCCAGACATTTGCCAATGGAGACATCCCACACGGTCACCTAGTGGGGGATGCTGGATATGCACTGGAGCCATGGCACCATGGCTGATAACACCCATCATAAATGCACACACACCCGGACAAGAACTCCATAATGTGGCACACGCACACACATGAATCATAATAGAGCATGTGTTTGGGATGCTCAAGTCACGGTTCCAGTGCCTGGACACATCCGGTGAAGCCTTGCAGTACTCATCAACTACATGTACCCAAATTGTCCTTGCATGTGCCATGCTACACTATATGATCCTGGGAAATAGCTGCAGCAGGAACAGCATGGGGCAGGGCCACACAGCCCCCCACCAGTGCCAAGGCCTGCACAAGTGCAGAGTGACTCAGAGGAGGAACAACCTGAGTCTGCCCCAGTAGGCAGAAGGATGCATGCCCAGTATGCCCTGGCCTTGGCAAAGAGGCAACACATAGCACATGCACTGACACAGTAGGGTCCCAGGGAATGATAACTCTTTCCAACTCGCACATACAGTAAAAAGGATGCCAAACATGACACTACCTGTGCTCAACCATGTATAGGGAGTGTACTATGTGCATCCGACATTGGCAGCCCTGCAGCACCACCCTCAGTACTGGGACACCCACAAGGTAAGTGACTCACCCATGCCAGTTGGGGCTGGTACATACCCGACAACAGTCACAGCCAGCAGGATAGGTGTAGACAAACACAAACAAATGCTATACTATGGCCTCTGAATGAGCCCCAAGGGTAACTCCTACCCCAGCCCTACACAAACAGACTACAGCAGGCCAGCCAGTTGGATGTAAGTTGTGAAGGCTAGGAAGTCAGAAACTAATATGTAGGTAGTGTAAGCTACGATCTGTAGTACACTGGTATGCCTCTAGCCAGCATGATTGGTAAGACTACAAACTGAAATAGTGTAACTGACATACCAGTACAGTCTTAGCAGCTGTGTAAAAGTGTAAGGTGTGCCCCACCATCCTATGTACACTTATAGTAACAGTCAGGTGTGCCTCCCCACCCCTGTGTAGAAATGTAGAAACAGTCAGGTGCCCCCCCCCCTCGCTATGCAGAAATGAAGCAACAGTCAATGCCAAATGACTGATGTACATCTGCAGACAAAGCATGCTACTTGTCGATGTACAACACAAAAGCTAGCACCACAGTACAAACAACCTGGACATGATCCACACATGCAATATAGATGACCATACTGGGCATGCTCACACACTTAAACACAAGAAGGCCATGTCAGCAAACAACAGTGGACCAGACATATGTGGCAGTTGCAGTTTTCAGTGCAGACACATGTCAGTATGCACCACTCCTGCCTTGCACACAGTGGATAGGAAAACAGACATATATGTAAGGACAACACACTATAATATGTCAAAGGTAGACTGACATAGATGTGTTGAAGAGGGTGACAATGACAAGGAGCCATCTAGGCCTGTCCACCCAGCACACAGCGAAAGGTCCCCAAACACATGAGGTGCAGGTGTCACTCACTGCAGATACTAGCCACCAGTATCTGTCAGCATGACGGCGTGTTGCACGTGCCAGCTGTGCAACATGACTGTACAAGGAAGTTGTCACCTAGTAGCTGTATACACATACCTGTGGCATATGATGGTGTGTGTGCCCGCATGCAGCATGTCAGCCCCTACATGAATGGGTTACAGCTCAGGCACACACCACCCTCCCCATAGCAGTATCATGACATGCCTGCTGGGGTCATTCAATGTAAAATACACCTTTAGGGGAGCTGTAGCTCAGTAATCCCCATGCCGCATCCCATAACTGTGTACTGTTGTACTGATAAACTAATTAGGTAGTAGTCCTAACCACAGACTTGACAACTGAGTGTGTGTGTGTGTGTGTGTGTGTGTGTGTGTGTGTGTGTGTGTGTGTGTGTGTGTGTGTGTGTGTGCGTGTCTTGGTCTCTGCCTGTGTAGAGAGAAATGCTTTCTACGCTACTCGCACTCATTATACACAGCATTGGCAAGGCTGCTGATGTCATGCACCTAGAAATACACCTCTGGGGAAATCATAGCCCAGTAATCTCCATCGTGCGTCTTATAACTGCGTACTGCTGTAGTGTGATAAAGTAGTTAGGTAGGTGTTCTAACCCCCAGACCTGGCCTGTCTGTGTGTCTGACTGCGTAGAGAGCAATGATTTTTAAGCCACTCACACCTCGTACAATGCACATACTCAACTTTGGCAAGGCTGCTGATGTCACTCACCTAGAAATACACCTCTGGTGAAATCCTATCCCAATAATATCTGTAGCTTGTCCTATAACTGCCCACTGCTGTAGTGTGATAAATTAGATAGGTAGGTGTTCTAACCCCACTTTTGGCAATTGTGTGTGTGTGTGAATGTTTGTGTCTTTGTCTGTTCATGACTGAGTGATGGACAATGCTTTTTAGGTTATACACACTCCTTAGAATTCATATAACCAACGTTGGCAAGGCTGCTGATGTCACTCACCTAGAAATACACCTCTGGGAAAGGCATAGCCCAGTAATGTCTGTAGCATGGCCTGTAAGTGTGTACTGCTGTATTGTGATTTAAAACTGTGGCAGAGTTCCATCACCACCCATGGCAGATCTGGATGTTTTGCATGTATTTCAATGTCTGTGTATGGAGCAATGCATCATAGGCTACTCACGTGCAGTACAATTAAAATGGCCAATGTTGCCAATCCTGCTGTGTCATTCATTGTGAAATACTACTTTGGGGAGAAAGTTCCCTGTAATTCCTGTGGTGTGACCTATATCTACTTCATGCTGTAGTGTAATATATGCCTTGGCAGGGGTTCTATACCCCTACATGATAGTTGTGGATGTTTTGTGTGTGTCTCACTGTTTGTGTAGGGAGCAATGCATTTTAGGCTAGTCACTCGCAGTACAGGTAAAATGCCCTACTTTGGTAATCCTGCTATCAGTCACTGTGAAATACACCTTTGGGGAAGAAGTACTCCAGTAATGCCTGTGGCACGTACCATAACTGCGTAGTACTGTAGTGTAATAAACTAGTTAGATAGGGGTTGAACTCCCAGACATGACAGGTGTGCGTGTGTGTATGTGTGTGTGTGTGTAACTCGTATCCTGTGTAGAGATGAGTGTGTGACACCTGTGGCCAGTGTGGAGGGGGTTTTCTCATTACTTTTATGGTGGCCCTACTATGTATCACAATGTCAACCTTACAGAGATAGCAGATGTAAATTAGTTGGGAGGCTGGGGTGCAAAGCCATACTCATACATGTGACATCAAGGCCAGCCAATCCAAATTAGCAACCCCATTATTACCCAGAGCACACACTCAACCCATGTGTCATATGCACACACATGCCTAGGCAACAGCCAATATGTGGTTAGTACACTGCATATTGGCCACTGATAGAAACTATGCAGTGATAGCAGTGGGCTACAGAGGGCATGTCACCCTGGCCATCTGTCTAATATGCATGTACATGTAGACAGTGCACCTCCACCATGTTCCCCAATGGACAACTGTACCACCTGTGGTGCCTCCACATGTGACTCACAACGGACATACCATGTCTGACAACATGCCCTGTATGGACAGATGACACTGACGTCAGGGAATGCTGTTGGCATGCTATCAATGTAGGTGAAGGGTAAACCTGCTTCCCATTACCAGTTCCTGCCACAGGTGGGCAAGCCTGGCATAACTGATAAGCTGTGTTCACAATATGGGCCAGACACCCCAGGTACTGTTCCACATGTCACTGTACAAGCATGTGGGAGGTGTGCACATCCCAGACACCATCCATGTCATGGACTAAGGAACACATACATGGCATGTGGTGTACAGCATTGGTCACACACATTAGTCACCCAGCTGACTGGATGGGGGATGCAATACCCACCTGTCTGGGCAAATGCAGTAACTACAGCCCTGAGCCACAATGCAGACCATTGGCATGTGGCCTGATGCCATGGTATACCCATTGCCTACCCTTGTACAGCCTGCTGGCAAAGTTGACCACCACACACCTGTGTAGACATGCACCCATGCATGTCAGAATTGGCACCCTGTCTGTACATGTATGTGTATTGTATGGTGCATATGTCCACATCCACACTCACTACAACCCAAGGGCATACTGAAGCATGTTGTCTGATGTCTGACATCTCCTCATAATCTTTGCCCATACAGCCTCCATACGACCCATGTGGTGCATGTGATACCTGCAAATTGATGTGTTGTGGCAATCCACTAATGATGAGCTGCACTCCTGGCCCTGCCAAGTGTGTCAATGGGTGTGCATCCCTGTGTGAGTGTGCCTGTGTTGATGCTGGCACATGTTCATGCAGACAGGCACATGTACGACACCTACCGTATATCTAATGTATCCCTTTTCCTGATGTCACTTACCCTAACATATATGTTCTGAGTGCTCCACATCAGGTAACCCATGTGGTGCATCCAATAACTGCATCGAACTGTGATAGCATTACATAGTTGTTGGAGGTTTGATACCCTCTGCTGGTAAGTGTGTTACACAAACATGCTTCAGTTTTACCCTCCCACACTTCCCTGACATGTATCTGCATCTGTCTGCCTCCCCCACTCCCGTTCTGGTGGATGTGGAGACCCACACCTTCCTTGCTTAGGCAGCAGCATGTGTATGTTATGTGATGCTCATGATCAGCTGATGGTCTCTACAAGAATTGCAGCCCTCCCCTAGCTGATTGCATGTGGAACAGCTGTGGTAACAATTACATAGCCAATTGTATGGAAACACACTCCAATACCTAGGAACATCATGGTGGTGTTGGGCCTTTGCAGTCACTGTGAGCAGGAACTAGATTTGATGTTTGGCAAACAGCATCTCAGATGGATTGGGGATTTACATCTAATAACATACACTGTGGAAAGAGGGCAATCAACAGGAGGGGATTTGCCTGACCTGACTACAGACTGTAAGTGCTGCTATACTGCATTTGGAGTAATGTTGGTTTAACAGTGTTTGTCTGAATATGCCTGTCATACATGTCTCAATACCTGCCATGTCAGTTCCATGTATATGAGGGATCCCCATCTGCAGGGTCATCTGCAGACTGAGCAGTGTTGTGCCTTTGGTGTCATGTGTTAGCCACAGTGCATCATTCTGTGGAATGCAGAAGGTAGTGTGAGGATTGCAGTCTGTAGATGGTGAAGGCTGTGGCAGTTACTGACTTCATATCCCCCATAGGACATATGCTGCAACAAACCCTGTTACAATGGAAATTATATGGGGTTATCACAGTAACACGTCTATACTGGCCCTGTGTATGTGCTGTCAGCCACAACTCTGTCAACCTTTGTACATATGGCGTGCATGAAGTGGCGCATTTGTGCTGTACACCATAAATACTGTCATCATATCTGAAAACAAGCCAGTGATATATCAGATTGCTACACATCATGTACAGTAGTGGTTATATTTCATGACATAAGCTGCACATTCTGTGGATGATAGTACAGTACTGAGGTCTGTGTAGTGATGGTGAATGCCGACAGTGTGTGTATTGTTAATATGTACCTCAGCCTGTGCACAGACTGTGGTAGATGTCACTGTTCTACCTCCCTTTCTCTCAGATGTTACATGCTGCCCCACTGTACGGTACCTTTTCGCCATACATGTTTGTAGGGCCATACACACACATGTCCCATACCACAGACAGCCATCATGACAAACTGTGTAGCAGCCTAGTATATGTAAGGTCATTCTGTGAGTGGCACATATGAGGATGGTGTACAACAGATAGTCCATATATTGTAATATTATGCTAGCTTACCATATGTGGCTGTGGCTGTGTTCACATTGGTTGTGTTTATGCACTGTCACACAGGTGTATTTTACCCTGTGCTGTGACATGGCTGTCAAGCCTGCTATATATGCAGGTACATGTGAATTACCCCATACAAGATGTAGGCCAGTGTTGAGCCAGTCTGCCTGTAGCCTGCACTGTGCATTGTTACATGCCTAGCAGCTTAGTGTACTTAACCAGTGGGATGTTATGTGCAGATACTCACCAGATGTGCTGCAGAGGCTCCCTTAAATGTTATGTATGACAGACAGAGCAGTGGGATGCTGTACAGATGTATGTCAATATCTAGTGGGTGGTATGTGTCCATAGCACCCCTGTACCAGTGGTCATTATGTGTCAGGCCAGACAGGAGTGTGTGAATCCAGCACCTATGGTGCCAAATGTATACGAGTAGTTATGTGTTATACCCATCTACATGGCTGTCTATATCCACATTTTCATGCCAGGTACACATGTGGTGCACTAAGGGATCATGTGTATACCTCTGGACTGTACAGGTTGTGTCCAAAGTTCCACATATAGTGGCCAATATCTCTGCTGTACTCCACAGGGGCTTTACATGCTAGCAGCAGTACCTTACAATGATTTCCTTAGGATGTCTTGTCAGTAGCCAATGGCACACATGTTATAAGCAGATGTCAGCATCCACACACACCATATCTGTGAAGACAATCCCAATGACAATAGCAACAGTCTAGTAATATACCTGCTCTACATAGCTGTCATACCCTTGCACTTCTATTGTGGGACTGTAGCGGCTGGCATACGGCTACACTCCATGTCCAGGACATATGGTGGAAATATGTGTACATATACTTATCCAGATAGCCATATATATAATTACACATGTGTACTACATTTAATTACCATTATCATGGCAACCACCCACTATAACTCCCTACAACATGTGGCAATGGTCCCTTTACATTTCCTGTGTTATGGAGATCCGTCCTGTGTGTGGGCATCAGTGATACAGGCAGCAGGTAGCAATATCTTGTACAGGAGAACCTGCACACTCAGAGTGGACAGATATCTATATAAGGTTCAGGAACTACAGACAGACTGTGGGTAGAGATGTGTAATGCTTTGCATAGTACTGGTGTTACAGGGTGTGTGTACATACAAGTGTACCTTGAAATGCAGTCTGTCTGCATAGTTCACTACTGTGGGCAAACCTCTTGCTGGGCAGAGATATGCCTATCATGTGATGTCCGTCCACCACACAGGTCCTGTGTCAGATATGACACTGGCAGTGTGTGCGTTGTGTGCTACCAATACATGGCTACATCCATGCCTATATCTAACTTCAATTCCCTGACTAAGGGTATGTTGCAGACTATCATGTAACACCAGCACCTTGCTTAGTGTATGGCAACAGTGTTCCACATATATGGCTGTGTTCCAGCCTCTGTCCCCCATCTACATACCAAGCTGTGCACATTTGTCATGCTGTTGGGGGTTGTTCTGTAGTGGGCTGTGAGTATATCACACTGCCATTGCTGCCATCAGTCCACTGCTGTTGTATCCCCCACACATACAGTGGGGCTGGGGCCATATATGTGTGGGTGTCACCTACACAACACATGTGCACCCTTATGCACTGCAGAGGTCAGTGTATGTAACAGTGGTATATGGTCTTGTATTATTGAGTCCAGGTGGGGAGCACCATAAATGACCTAGGCTGTTACAATTGTGGCGGTATCAGTGGTGAGCTGCCACAAGGTATGTGGATGTACAGTACCATATACTCCACCTATATTGACATTACTTACATGTCTTGGGGTACTGCAAGCCTACTGCATCCTGCAATACAGACTGTTCTGTGCGTTATGCCTTGTTATGTTCTTGGTACAACCCATTTGATCACAAAACATCTTTACCTCCTACGGAGTTTGTACAGAGTGTAGATAGAGGCTGCTGAACTACACACCTGCCGTACATACTGTTGATTGTGTGGTACCCTGTGGCCCAGTCTGTCAGCACTATTGCACATTCTGAAGGGCTTGGCTTGGACTGCAACATTTGTGAACCTTTTCAGACTACTGTATAAGTGTAATTGTTTCACAGTTGCAGTACTCCATTTATATGGTTGCCAGTATTTGAACAGCTATATGATATGGTATATAGGACCATTATGGTACACAATTAAAGGAGTCCTATTTCTGCAAACCTGTGTGTGGTGTCTTTCCTATGACCTTTCTATGGGTATATGTTGCAGGCAATGATTGACATTAGTATGTGTAGCCCATACAGTGTCCAGTTGTTCAGGTGTTATCTGTAGGCATAGTGGCTGTTCCATATTGTGTGCACCTCCTACATATGTATTTTACTGTACATATATCTGCATGTCTATGTAATATATATATATATATATATATATATATATATATATATATATATTATCAATATATATTCCTAACTCCTGTATTCTCCTCCCAAGGTTACCCTAAACCTAAACAAATAGGGGTCTGTCGTCTTCTTTCCCCTGTAGACAACCTAGTCTCTCTCCCTACCTCATTTCTCTATTGTTTCTGCCTGCAGGTCTGCCCTTCACTATATATCCCCTTCTACTATCCTGTAGAGTCCTGTCTATATTGTCTGCTCCACGGTCCTCTCCCTACTCCCCGTTAACCCCTTCTCCCTGACTAGTCCACCCTATCTTTTTCTCCCTGTACTGGTTTCACTTCTTTTTCTCTCCTCTCTTATACTACTCCCATAACCCCTGCATAATCTCAACCTTATTTACTGCTCCTCTGTCTCCTGCCCTGGTCCTCTACCTTACTGATTGTCTCTCTCCCTCTGATCTCACCTTACTTGTGTGTCCTGGGCTATTCTATATTTCGCTGTATTATTCTTTTTATTTATCTTTGTCCTTCTATTTCACTCTATTCTGTACCTGCTAATTTCACTCCTCCCCACTCTTACTTTCACATCTCTCATCTTGCCTCCCCCCCTATTATCTTATCTATCGCTCTTTTTTCTACTCTGCCCTCATTATAATTGGTTTATGTTTTCTTTACTCCTTCCTCTCTTCTTAACTTAGCTTATTCCACACTACGCTGCACTTTTCCCTCATCTCGACTAACTTTTTCCCATCTCTACCTGTGGCACGCCGTTTGCCTGTGTTACTCTCTTTTCCTTGGCACCTCCCACTGTCGCTTAGTTTTCTTTCTCCACTTGGTTTCTCCCTGAACAAATTATCCTCCCCCTAGCTCTCCACTTCCGGCCAGGAAATTGTAAATAGGGGTAATTCCCTTGAGGCGCCATCTTTTTTTTTTCCCCCTCTGCGCGTGGATGCTGACGGAGCAGTGGTGTGTATCGTAGATCCAGATAATATGTTTTATGTTGTCTCTCTAATGTCCTGTTATTGAGTTTCTTCGTTGTAGTAGTCTAGTGTTTAGATTAGCGTTGTGTTTTGTTTTAGGAAGTTACTATTTGTTCGGTGTTTATTGCTGCACTACTCTACAATGTATCTCCTTGCTGCCTAATTCTCCGAAACCTATCTGTTGATGCGACTAGGCTAGGCATTTGTTACTCAGCCATTACCATGCTTGCTTAGGTTTGTGAAGTATTCTTTACTCCCTGTCTTAGTGCTGATGCTATTTTAACTCCATCCTTGTCTCTGTGGAGACCGATAAAGTGTTAGAGCCCCCTTTGTTGTATATCCCTTAGTAAAATGTTTGCTGGTAGTTATTGCATACTGAGGAGTCTTATAGAATGATAGAACCCTCTGTGTTGTATATCCCTTAGTTAACTTGTCTGCTGATAGTGCGTATGATATCAAGCCTCTTTGCTGTACCAGCTACCCAACTATGTCGCCTTGCTTAATCTTTAGTGTCGTGCTATTCGCAGTGATTTAAAGGTTTAGTTTTTTAACTTTTGTATTGTCGTATATCCGGCACTCCAATAAAGGATAGCTTTACTTGCCTATCTAGCGCTGAGCTGTTCTTAGGGGAATATTGGCTTTTTATAGCAATTCTGTCCCTCTATTAATATGTATGTTTAGTTACTATATTTTGTTTTAACCTTGCCCAAAGCGCCAGCTATTTTCGCTATAACTCCCAGGATTAGCGTTTTTTCACCTGCAGCTACATGTATCCTTTACTTAGGGATAGTGGGTTCTCTCTGAGTGTTGGTTTTCCCACCGAAACTTTCATCATCTCCATCTTGGATCCTGCATGCTAGGCCTCAGAACTTGTTTTGGGAAAGGTCATTATTTTGCAATGTGTACTTGTTCTCTGTAATAGCTACTATTTATGTTATAAGCCCGTGAATTGTGATTTCTAACTGTATGGCAGCTTGTAACTTTTATTTCCTAACACTATACTGTGATTACGCTGATGCGTTTGCTGAAATGTTTGACTGTTTTCTGGCTTGATTGAGCCTATGTTATTTTGTCTCACCTACAATCTGTTTAGAGTGTTAATGTGTACAGTGTTTTAAGAGCATTTTCACCTGCCTAATCTACAGTCATTGTTTTTATAGACTGCTCATTTATTTTTCATTTTATTTTTTTTTCTTACCAGCTGGTCTAAGGCTTTTTCTCATATTTCTGAAAGACTGAAGTGACCTATTGGAATCCTAAGACCTTCCTTATCCACCCTCCAATACCTGCCTGGGGTAGTATTCACCTGGGTTACCTCCCTGGACAAAAGCCACAGTAATCTGCTCTGTATGTCTCAGTGTCTTTGATCTCTCCAAAAGCATTATTGTTTTGATAATACATTACTTTGTGTTGATGTATTACACCACTGCCTGACTCTGTCAGCAGCCATCAGCAGCCATAACCCCTCCATCTGCTCTCCTACCCCTTACTACAGTCCATCTCCGTGTTCCTGTTGCTCCTTCCCTTTCTTACATTAGCCTTATAACTGTTCCCTACTCCATTATCTGCCCTTCTCCTTTTCCTAACTCCTGTATTCTCCTCCCAAGGTTACCCTAAACCTAAACAAATAGGGGTCTGTCATCTTCTTTCCCCTGTAGACAACCTAGTCTCTCTCCCTACCTCATTTCTCTATTGTTTCTGCCTGCAGGTCTGCCCTTCACTATATATCCCCTTCTACTATCCTGTAGAGTCCTGTCTATATTGTCTGCTCCACGGTCCTCTCCCTACTCCCCGTTAACCCCTTCTCCCTGACTAGTCCATCCTATCTTTTTCTCCCTGTACTGGTTTCACTTCTTTTTCTCTCCTCTCTTATACTACTCCCATAACCCCTGCATAATCTCAACCATATTTACTGCTCCTCTGTCTCCTGCCCTGGTCCTCTACCTTACTGATTGTCTCTCTCCCTCTGATCTCACCTTACTTGTGTGTGCCCTGCTCCCTCCCTACCCCCAATTCCCACCCACCCCCAGGGGTCCTCAACTTATACCTCACTAGACACTCCCCCTATCTCTCCCTACCAATCCTCTTCCACTCTAATAATTCTATTCCACTATTCTCCTTCCTCCCTCTTAGCCTCTCTCCATAGATTGACTCTCTACTGGTACTTTGACTTTCACTATCACACTACCTACATCCACCCTTTATTCACTAATTACCATGCCTCCTACACTCATAGCTTTGTTCACACATATCTTACTCTTCACCTCTATTATAACCTTCCTATCTATACCTTATTACTTCACCTTCCTTGAAAAGATTACTCTATATGAACAAAACCTTCACCTCCAACAAACTTTACCTACCTCTTCTCAGAAAACCCTCAATCATAGTAACATAACCTGTTCCTCTAACTTTCTACTACCCAGATACCACAGATCATCTCATACTTCATACTACTTAAACAAAAGGTACCCATATATCATCCCCATGATCATTAAATCCCAACTTTGTTCACAGAGGAACCTCCTCCTACATGGTGACATTCATCCCAATCCTGGTCCTATTACCAACATTAATGTAAGTCCAAGTAATATGTCTACTACAATACCTCCATCCTGTACTAATTCAGCCAACTCCCTTCTAATAGCTCACCTTAACATTAGGAGCTTAAATAATAAAACTCACCACCTCCATTCCCTCCTAGACTTACACTCATTTGATATCCTATGTCTCACAGAAACTTGGCTAAAACCATCTACTAAAGACCAAGAAATCACCCCTCCTGGCTTTAACATACTGAGATGTGACCGCACAAAGAAGAAAGGCGGAGGAATAGCCATTATCTATAAATCTAATCTTCAAGTTACTCTCTATAATGAACTTCCACCTCTAGACTCCAAAGCCGAAATTTTATCCATCAAACTGCTAATTAACAACAATAAATCTATATATATAATTTGTTTGTACCTTCCCCCTGGAAAGAATTCCCATATTCTTGAGGAATTACTTAGTTCACTTTCAAACCAACTACCCCAAGAAACCATAATACTTGGTGACGTCAACATTGACTGGTTAACCTGTTCATCCCAGCACCCTACTAGCCATATAAATCTCTATGGGTTCTCACAATTAATGACCACTCCAACTAGAATTCATAAACCTAATAAAAAAGAAACAACTCTAGACTGGATCCTTATTAATAACCATCCTAACTTCTACACTCCAGGAACACTCCCTGATAATATTAGCGATCACATGCTCACTTATATTATTAGACAAAAATTGCATGTCCCAACTACCCATAAACTCAAGACATCTCGCTCAAACAGATTCTTCAATCCTGAACAGTTCCTCACAGAACTAAAAGCATGTAACTGGTCTCCACTAACCCACCTTGAACTTAATGAAGCTGTTACCTACTTTAATACCAGTTTTCTACAGATCCTTGACTTTCATGCTCCCATTCGCACTACTAGGATAAGATCCAAAACGGCACCTTGGCTAACAAAACAAACTAAGAACAAAATGATCCTTAGAAATAAAATCTGGGCTAAATGGAGAGCTACTAAATGTCCTTTAGATCACCTTCTCTTTAAACAATTAAGAAATGTCACTAAGAAAGATACTCTCACAGATAAAAAGGAATTTTATCTTCACCTACAACAAACTAGTCAACAAACCCCGCAAAGATTCTGGTCAGGCATTAACAAACTTCTTAATCCAGGAAATACAACTACTCCCACACCTTCTGGCTTTAACCTTAGCAACTCCACTCTGATCCCAGATGCCTTCAACAACTATTTTACAGAAGTTATTCAAACCCTAGCTAATTCTCTACCCACATCTACTCCTACCTTATCTAATACTTCTAATACCTCCTCTAACACCTTTCATATTCAACCTGTTGCCACATCTCTTATCTATAAGCTTCTCAAGAAACTTAAACCTTGCACTCCATCTGCTGACCAACTCCCATCTGAATACCTACAAATTGCTGCAGAAGCTATAGCATACCCTATTTCCATACTTATTAATAGAACTATCTCTGAAGGAAAAATCCCCACCATATGGAAAATATCTCACATCATCCCCCTACATAAAGGGGGCTCCTCCACTGAGCTCTCAAACTTTCGCCCTATTGCCTTACTCTCCCCTTTATCAAAGATTATGGAAAGATGCATACACAAACAATTTCTTTCCTACCTTCTACAAAACAGACTTCTAGCCAATTGTCAACATGGTTTTAGACCTTCCCACAGCACTACAACTGCCCTCCTTTCCTTTACTGACATTATTAATAATAATAAGAACAATAATCTCCTCTCCTCTGCACTATTCCTAGACCTGTCAAAAGCCTTTGACATGGTTAACCATAACATACTTCTTGACAAACTAAATCTCTATTGTCTGAGCTCTCAAGCACTGCAATGGTTTAGGAGCTATCTCCAACACAGGCAACAAGCAGTTCTATGGGAGAATAACCTATCTTCCTTACTACCAGTAAACATAGGTGTTCCACAAGGCTCAATCTTAGGTCCCTTGCTTTTTTCCCTTTTTATTAATGACCTACATGTAAACATTCCCCAAGCCATCTGCATTCAATATGCCGATGACTCAACTTTAATCTGCTCTGCTAATAATGTTTCCTCACTCCAATCCCTAACTCAAACAGCTTTCCATAAAGTTGAAAATTGGTTTATGGAACATTCCCTCCTTCTAAATCCCAAAAAAACTAAACTTCTTCTCTTTTCTCCTAATCTCAAATCTTCCTCACCTTTCTTCTCCATCTCCTCTAATAATGCCACCTGTATAAGCCCAGACATGACCACCCGCCTATTAGGTATTACTATTGACAACCGTCTTAATTTTGATCACCATATTGATAACACCATCAAATCAGTTAACAAAAAAATAGGTACTCTCTACAGAATTAAACCCTTCCTTACCCCAGCAGCTAGAAAAACCATTGCCCAAACCCACCTGATCTCTACTCTTTTCTATGCCTCTGCCATATATACTAACTTATCAAAAAATAACATTACCAAACTCTCTACCTGCTACAACAGTATAACTAGATTCATTACGGCTACACCCTTCAGAACTCACCACTGTCTTAACCTCAGACAACTGGATTGGTTAGAACTTAATAGCCACTTACTCTATCAACAACTAACTATCATTCATAAGTCCCTTTACTACCCAGATGCTACCCCTAGCCTTACAAAACTAATTACCCCTTATAAAAACATAGCCACACTCTGATCTGCTAACAAACTACTAGTAGCCTCGACTAAATCTTACAATAAAGCTGGTGACTCATTATTTTCAAATTCTGTCGGGAAAGTCTGGAACCAACTCCCTCAAGAAATAACTAACCTTGACTCCACATCCCTTTTTAAAAAACATATCAAAGAGCACCTAAAAACCCACTGGCTATGTCCCTGTGCTAACCCTGACTGAAAACACTACCCCCTTACTCTTACTTCACTCACTCTCCCCTGTTTCTTGCCTCTAAATGCCACACTTACTGATACCAGCTACTTCCTTATTTTGAATCCTCTATACATTTTACCTATTCTCTCTTTCATCTTTACTCTAGGCAATTTAGGGGCTTCCTAATCAGCTCTTTTTATTACTCTTACTTTCTTTCCTGCTTACCTGAAATCTCTGTTTTTAACCAGCTGTTTCATTTATAGTTGTTAATTATGATTTTGGGTTGTCTAGTCTGTTTCTGTTTTTCTCTTTTACTCTTTTAGTATTACTCATGCTTACCATTGTATCATTATGTACTTTTGCTTGCTATTGTCTTTTTTATTGTAAATGTTTGCTTACTGCCTGTATTTTGGAGCTTTTCTCCCCGGTCCTCTACTGAAAATGGATATATGTCCAGCTAGACTAGCCCGGTCAACAAATGTAAAATAAATATATATATATTATCAATATATATATATATATATATATATATATATATATATATATATATATATATATATATATATATATATATATATATATATATATATATATATATATATATATATATATTTATATATATGTATATCTGTATCTGCATATATGTGTCTGTATCCTGGGGAGGTTGATGGCTTGCACATAGTACATGTCCTGTGGGAGGCAGACTGTACATGGTAGTGTATTGCAGGGAGCAGGTATTTGGCTGTGGGGGGATGCCTATCTGTACAAGACGTATAGTGTGTGGGGCCTCTCAACCCCATTACCGGCACATGTGGACATAGGCGTATTTGTTAATTTGAATTGCTATCTACAGATGTATGGCCATATATACCTATATAGATATATTTATCTGCTAACAGATATATAGGTATATGTGCATAGATAGTGAGATATATGTATATGTATATAGAGTTAGTAAAACAACATATATATTTGAATATATGTGTATCTATACATATATGGGTATGTTGTATCTGTTAACATTGCACTATAGTTACACATGCAGACATCTAGATGTTGGTATACATTCTCTGCACTGTTGCATGACAGGACTGGTTGATATTTTTCTGAAATATTGAATATCTGTGTACCTGTCATGGCTTAGTGGCACATCAGTTTGTCTAGGGTTTGCAAGGTCCTTGGTTTGAGCATTGCAAGAGTTGTTTAATTTGTTGCTGACCAGAACATTGCCCATTGGACAGAGAGTGATTAAGGCACTGTAAAGCAGTTGTAAGCAGTTTTGTGCGTTCTGCCCAGCAACAAAATAAACAGGTCCTGCAAGGCTCGTAACCATGACTCTGCACATCATACACAAAGTGATTTACCAGTACGTCATGGCAGATATGCATAATCATGATATTTCCACATACATATCATCCAGCCCAGGTATACAACACTACAGGGAATGTATTCCACCATGTAGATGTATTTGTGTGTATGTATATATATTCATCATTAAATGGATATAACACATCTATATATGTAGATATAGGTATAGACATATATATATATATATATATATATATATCTAAGCTAATAAATACATATATACATAGACACGCATACAGCCAACGATATATATGTATATATCCACATGTCCACATATGGACAGCACTAGGAATGCATATATGTCAGCATATATATGGCTCACCTTTCAAAGGGAGGGATCCATGTGTCCGGAAGCTTGAAGGCATAACGTATGTTCTCAACATTGCACAATCCTGCAGTACAAGCATTTTATGTGCAATGAGTGAATGCCACTATGCATTCGCTCATTGCAGATTGGGCAATTTGGTTGTGGATGCCACTATAGTGGGGATGGAGAATAATTGCCTATCCCCATTGTAGTGCACACTAGGAGTACGTATATCACAGTAGGGGGTTGTGAGGGGCCCAGACCCCCAGAGGGAGGTGCAGGGAATCATGCCCATCACCATTATGATATGTATTCCAGCTTGCAGTTCGAGAGTCAGTGAAGGTACCTTTAGAACTGCAGTTCTCCTAACTGTGGTGCAGTAAGAAATGACTGGTTAGTCCTTTCAGTTTGCAGAAAGGGCCATTTGATGGAATGATTGTCCCCCTGTCAAAGGTGAACACATATATATCAATACAGGTGAACACATATATATCAATACAGGTGAACACATATATATCAATACAGGTGAACACATATATATCAATACAGGTGAACACATATATATCAATACATCAGTAGATGGAACTGGGAACGTAACCCCAATATATATGTCCACATGCACCATTGATGGGTTTGAGAGACCCAAACAACTTACATCTGGCACGGATAGGTATCCCCCCCCCAGCCAAATATGTCTGGCCTGCAATATAATACCAACTTTAGTAGATCCCATAAGCAGGACCCTACACAACAAGGGCAGTACATGTTAACAGTACTCCATCCCACCTGTAGGATGTAAGGCTGGCAATACTAACATATCATGCAGTACAGTCAAGTGACATATCATGCTTGGGGGAACCCCCTGGGTAGGTGCAGTAAGTAGCTGGGATCCCTCATACAATCCAATAGCCCTACACCTGACAATGGATTCACCAATGTTAGCAGGGACATCCACAAACCCACCATGTCAGCTGGGAACTACCACCCAATAGCCTGATGACCATGGTCTGCAGGGACATGGAACATACCAACAATGAACCCAGGGCCAATGTCACTGGTTATCTCAACACATGGGATCCCACCAATGTTGGACTTGTCAAAGTCAGAGAATACAACCCGAACCTGGTATACCTCCTTAACCCAATCATGACAGGTGTAGATGAGGGTTAGGAGGTGCACAATGCCTATGTAGATCATAGCAGGCTTTTGTACACCATCCTGCTTGTAGAAATGTGTGTAGTAGTTATGGGATCTATCTCCGTTCACAGGATATGTTTCCACCAGAACTGCTTGGCATATGCCAACATACCACAGGTGCCATCCTGTGGGCATACTGTCCTTCACAGGTCATAGATGTGTCAATGCCCTCCTCCACACCGTTGAGGTGTGCAGCACTACTGGGGTTGCTATAACTCACTGGGTGTGGCTGTTGTGGACACGACTGCCATAATTGCAGTTACTGTTGTATCTACCCCCCCCATATAGCTGTCTGTAATACCATACAGTATATGTAATTAGGTTGTCAGTTGTTGTTTACACCATTCACAGTAGTTGAGCGCCTCACACCCTCCTAAGGGTAGTGCTATGCCACCGGCATTGGCACACATGTTACTTAGGTGAGGATCACAGTACAGTGGGGAGAGGGACATACACCCTGCTGTTAGCATGATCAATTTCATCCACATTGCAGGCTGCATATATAGCATGGTGTGGTTGTGCCTATCCTGTCTTGGTGGGATTACATGTGCAACAGATGTGTTACCAGCAGGGGGACATACCTCCATGTGTGCAGTCCTGTACCTGTACTGCATCATAACCAAAGGCACTGTGTGTTGTACCCAGCCATAGCATGTGTACTACCCACTACACTTACTGGTGTCCGCTGTAGAAGGCCTGCTGACACCCATCAGCCATGTGGCACATGGACAAACACAACACAATCAGAACAGATACTGGTGACAACAATACAACATTGTTAATTACAGCTATGATGCATCATGGCTGCACAGCTACACCTTCCAAGATATTAGCATTTCACTTTACTGCTGACAACATGCTACACATCATTCCATTGCTACAGTCACCCTGTGCATCAGAACCATGTTAGCCTGTCTCTGCATCGATGTTATGGATGTCAGGGAGTGGCACAGGTATCATCATATGCACAGGGTGTGTTGTTGGTTTGCCAGAGGCCTAGGCTGAGCCATACAATTGACAACATGTGTGTGTGTGTGTGTGTGTGTGTGTGTGTGTGTGTGTGTGTGTGTGTGTGTGTGTGTGTGTGAGTGTGAGAGGGATGAGTATTGTTATGGGCCACTGGTGTTGTCGTGTGTGCAGGTATGTGGCTGCCCTACATTCATTGTTTATGTGTGTGTGTCTGCATGCAAACAGTTCCTCCATGTGGCTGCCCTATACAGGGAATTGTGGGACAGCTGCAGACTGTACCTGACAGGATTTGCAGTTCACTGTCTCTAGCCATGGACATGGGACCTGTGCCTGCCAGGGGTGCTACAGGCAGTATCAGGTACAGAGCCAGACTGAGTACTGTCCCCTGAGTTTGACAGACATCCACTGGATCCAGGTCCCTCCTGGGACTGGCCAGGGTCACGTGCACATGGTCTGCTATATGTTCATAGGTTAGTACTAGGCTAACTGCCCTTGAAAGCCATTTTAAGCCTAGCCAGTTATCCCTTGTGAGATTCAAACCCTGCACCTTGTGTTTGTAAGGCAAACACCTTAACCATTAGGCCACCTGACGGGCTATGGACAGCCCCCCCACAGTGCTGGGGCTGGTACTGCCACTAATGGAGCAGCTGTGACTGGTTGGATGTCCACAGTGACCTCCAGCTGCTGGTGTTGCTGGCATATGTCCACATGGCCATCGCAACCGTCACGCCCTGTCTTGATGCATGGACATGACATTGTGGATGAGTTCCAATGTCTCACCCCACCGTCTATCCATGACCTTGGTGTAATTATGGATGGCACCTGCTAGGTCATGGATGCTGTCAGTTACAGAGGCGTGATGAGTCCTCTGTGCCCTTAGACCCTGCCTGGTGTACCATTCCATTTGTGCCTCTGCCTCCATGACAGTCTGAAACATGCATGTGTTTGAAATAGATGTGGCACATCTGCCAGGGGCATGATGACCAGCAGTGCTCCTATGAGCACCCCTACACATCTGCCTATGTGATACCCCACCAGACATCTGGCTATGACTGCTGTGTCCTGACACATGTGGCATAGATACCACACTGTTCTGACCCATGCCAACCATAGGCTGTCCCTCAGCTAGGGCCAACGGTGATGAGGTGTGTAGAGGCAGTGTGACTATGTGCATGGATGGTGTGGATATATGTGGGTTGTCAATTGGTGGCCCAGTGGCAGCCCCTGATGACCCTTCCTGTGCCTCAACACACCTATCTTCATGGTCTCTGTCTGTATCAGTGACATCAGATTCCCTGCAGGGCGGACCCAACCTCAACTCGCCACCTGTACAACACCGCTAAGCAGTACATACACACACACACACACACACACACACACACACACACACACACACACACACACGTGTACAGACATGGCCACACACACAGACATACAACCATGCAGTTGACATACTTGGCAACCCATACACTCCACCAGACATCATCCCATAACACACACAATAGCAGGTAATGGTGCAGTACAGTATCACACAAATACCTGTAATTACACACAGGTCAGCATGCAGGACATGTGGGGCTCAACAGCATGCAGTGCAACTGTAGTCAATCCCCGTTATCAATATTATACATGGCTGTGATGCATGACTTCTGTTTGTAGGTGATGGCCCTCCCCCTGGAACCCACTGCACCCATGTCCACAGCATTGCTGTGCATCTGTTCAGCATCCTCGAATGTTCTGTGCACCATACCTCACGGGTGTACACACCATTGCAGGATGTGTCTCTGTGTATCAGGTGTGTTTCTGCTGTTGCTCACAGCCTCTGTGTGTTCCTGGGTCACATGTGGACACGTGTTTAGTGAGTGCTTGATGTGTATTCACATATGTCATCATCAGTGGTGCATGTATGTGTGGTAGACTACCATTAGACCAACCACAGAGACAATGTACTGTACCTATGGTGAGTGTAGAGACCATTATCGACCATGATTGGGCCCTGGCTGATGTTGCCTGTGGTACACATAGGTTCATAGGTGAGTACTGGCCTATTGGTCCTGGGGCCTACATAAGCCTAGCCACAGGGGTTCCCAGCCATGCACCACCCACCAATGTTATTCCCCTGTGCCTCTGTCAGGCTGTGGCACAGACATGCTACGCAGAGTGTATTCCCCATTCCCCATCCAATTGCCAAGTGTTTCTTTCAAGAGGGCCAATGAGAAGCATTGCCTGACATGTATTGGTAGTCCATTCCAGAGTGTGGGGATTCCCCAGGACAGGGACCTATCCTTCCAGTATGTTCCGTGTAATGTGTTGATTAGGTTTAGGACCCTGGATGTGTGTTAGCAGAGGGAGTGGGATGTCATTATATGTAGCATGTTCAACAGCTCTGTGTATGACATAGCTGTGTATGTTGGGCAGATGTGAGCTGTGCCTGGTCAATGTGCACTGGAGTGTAGCCACAGTTGTCTGTGATGGACTGTGTATTGCATGTGTTTGAGGCTGGTAATCCCATTAGTGAGGTGTATGCTGTATCAGTGCACATGTACAGCATGCATTATGGGTAGGTGTGTTAGATGTGTACATTGCCTACACCTTAGCTATGACATGCACAGTGAATTGCCAAACATAACCTAAAACCATACTCACCTGCATCCGAACACTGCCTTGCTGGTATACCAGAGGTACCTACATTGAGATGGGATAGAGTTGATGCCAGTGGCCACAGCTGTGGCATTGCTACAGGGTAGCTGCAATATTACAGTACAACAACAGCTGAAGTCGACAGTACTACAGTTTATGCATTACTGCTTATCGGTACTGTACAGCAAGATACCCCACATCTCACATAAGCATGGTCTACCTGTACAGATGCATACACTAAATTAGTCTACTGATATGCCCTGGAATCTTACCTGCATGCTCAATGTGTGGTGTGTGAGTAGCACCCACCTCCATGACTGTATAAGTCTGGAGCTCTTGCAGGCAGCCAGGTGCTACTAGGCTGATGAGCAGCTCCTCCACTCTGGTGAGGGGGGATGGATGTTATGCCCCCCATTGCAAGGTGGTCACCCCGCATGCCAGTGGCATGATGACGTACTTGCCAGAGAAGGTCACTACAATGGTGGCGCACCTGTTCATAAGTACGGCTGTGCATCCCCACCTCATTCACCTTGCGGACCACATCAGTCCATATGGCTGTTCTCTCCTGCTGGTCCATGCTTGTCCATGAAAACAACAGATGATAGCTGTGGATGATGCTGGTGATGATGATCTCATCCTCAGCGGCACTGTAGGTGGGGATCCTCGGATGTGCCATACTCCCTGAAAGACATAATGATGGAAATATATCTGAGCAACTCATATGTCAAGTTTACCATAATACAATAGACATATCAGTCTCCTGCCACCATATCAGTTCCAACATAATGTTCACACTACGCTAGTGGTATGTGTCTGGTATGTGTACCATTGGGCCATATATTGTATTATACAACACTTTCTGCTATGTGGTAATAGACATGCTCCCTGTGGGGACACTAGAGTTGCAGGGCTGTTACAGGGTATTTCACCTACATGCCATTGTCACTGCCACTATGTTTCTACATGTGCATGTGATAGGCCTGTTATGTGATTGCTACACATCTGCCATTCTATAGTATTGGGGATATCTATGCATGCTGTTGGACATGTTTTGGGATTGTGTGGACTATTACAGCCCACATATGTTCCATGACAGTTACACACCAGTATGTTTAGGGGTTATTTGCCAGCAGGAACACCACTCTCACCTAATGTGCACATGTTACCAGTCCACATCACATCCGTGGCCCACCATGGAACCTCATTATCTACTGTTCCGGCACTACCTTCATGTGGAACCACCTCAGGGGATGGTGTCCCCCCATGGAGCACACACACACGTGTCTTTCACCCAGTTAGGTCACGGGTATTGGGCCTAGGGAGTTCCACAGAGATATGGGGTATGTGCTACATCACCTGGAGGCATGCAGTACACATACACAAGGTTCGACATGCATGTCCCTCCTGCCTAGCGCACAGCTCAGGCACCTTTATGTCCATGTAAATGCTGTCATGACTGTCGATGGGTGGGCACCATGTTCTCTTTGTTCCCATGTGGGGGCTCAATGGCGTCCACATTCCAAATGTAACTACCCTTCCACAGTGTTTAACCACCACATGTGTCATATACCAGCCCTGTATGCTGTCTTGTTTGTCAACCAACCAGATCTCAATACCAATATGTGCCTAATACCCTTCACCAACATATATATATATATATATATATATATATATATATACATACATAAAGATATACATAAGTTCATACTAAGCTAACTGCCCTTGCGAGCCATTTTAAGCCTAGCCAATTATCCCTTGTGAGACTCAAATCCTGTACCTTATGCTTGCAAGGCAAACACCTTAACCATTAGGCCACCCTCCGAGATATATATCCTATATATATATATATATATATATATATATATATATAAAACACCTGCAGCAACTGGAGAGACCCCAAAAGTACCTCACCAAGAGGATCACGGGCTACAAACAGATGTCCTATGCAGCTCGACTAACCACATGTGTCATATACCAGCCCTGTATGCTGTCTTGTTTGTCAACCAACCAGATCTCAATACCAATATGTGCCTAATACCCTTCACCAACATATATATATATATATATATATATATATATATATATATATATATATAAAACACCTGCAGCAACTGGAGAGACCCCAAAAGTACCTCACCAAGAGGATCACGGGCTACAAACAGATGTCCTATGCAGCTCGACTAAAGAAACTCCAGCTCTACTCAGTTGCTTACCGCCTACTCAGAGGCGAGCTATGCCTGACGTACAAAGCCATGTCAAACCCAGAATTAATGGACATGCTCCACCTCAAAAAATCCAAGTCCCTTAGAGCTACACGCTCCAGGGACCTAAACCTCAGGACAAAAATAAATAGGACATGCTGGAGGGATAGATTCATTTCCCAGAGGCTCCCCTCACTCTGGAACAGAATCCCAATTCATGTTAGACATAACCCCTCGCTGACCCTCTTCAAGTGAATTTTGGACGCGTGGATGGGAAATCACAAATTCACCCTGGGATCTCTCCTTTGTCCCTGCTAGACAGAGGCACAGTAAACTAATCTTAAAAGGGTACCTTCTGTGACCTACTTTACAGAGGCACAGTAGGCTAATCTAATAGGGAGGCGGAAGCCAAATACACTCTGGCTAGGCTTATAAATGCCCTAGGATAGATAGCCTAGTATCCACCTATGAACCTATGAACCTATATCCTTCAGCACAAAAACAATGGCTATCTCTCCTCTGCTACTTTCCTAGACCTATCTAAAGCATTTGATATGGTCCCACACAAACAACTCATCTCTGTCCTCAGTAACCTATTCTTCTCCCAATCAGTCATCAGCTGGTTTCAGAGTTACCCGTTTGACCGCCAACAATCTGTTGTATGGCAGAATGACATATCTCCCCAACTACCTGTCTCCGTAGGGATTATCCAAGGATCCATCCTTGGACCCCTACTTTTCTCTGTTTTCACCAATAATCTAGCCTCTGCCACCAAACATGGCACACTCATACAATATGCAGATGACTCAGCCATCATCTGCTCAGCTCAGTCCCTACCCAAACTGCAAAAAGTCACAGAGGAAACTTTTTCCTCTGTTGAAACTTGGTTATCCGATGCCCAATTAATAATCAACCCAAACAAAACTAAACTACTCATCTTCCAACCCACCAAACATACTCAAAACAACTCTCACTTTAACATCACAGCAAAAGACAACACCACTATATATCCAACTGAACACACCAAATTGCTAGGAGTGGAAATAGACAATAAACTAAAATTTGACATTCACATATCCATGACCATAAAAAAAGTCCACAAAAAACTAGAAGTGTTATACAGAAATAAGCAACTTCTTACCAAAGCAGCAAAGATTTCAATAGCAAATTCCCACCTTATCTCCACCCTACTTTATGCCTCTCCAATATATACCAACCTAAGGCAATGCGATCTAAACAAGCTAGAGACCTGCTACAACAAAATTGCCAAATTCGCCACAGGGCCATCCTACCATATTCACCACTGTCTCTCACTTGCTGAACATGGCTCGCTTGAACTCCCTCACCTCCTTCAGTGGTATCAGCTCTCACTCGCCCACAAACTAGTAAACCATCCACTAAATGTCCCATCCCTCCAGAATCTACTCCAACCCTAATGCACCACCAGACCACTAAGATCCAGCAACAAAAATCACTTGCAGATCACTAAAGCCAATAACTCTGCTGGTGAAGCACTAGTCTCTTGCGCCATAGCCAAATTATGGAACTCCCTCCCACCCACAATTACCTCTGTACCATCATGCACCCACTTCAAAACTTTACTAAAAGCACACCTAAAAACATGCTGGCTATGCCCTTGCAACTCCCACTCTAATATCTCCCACCCAATCCAACCACTACCTTTCTTTCCACCCCACTAACTACTTTGATTATAGCAAGCTCAGATGCTCATAAACCTAGTACTTATTATACAGCAGGAACTTCTTACTATAACATTTGTTAATGTCTGTTATGTACTTCACAGATAAAGATTCTAGTTGTCTACTGATGTACTATGTTCTTCATCTGTAAATATGTTTGTAATTAATTGCTATGTTAAATTGTTAATCACTATGTAATACAAAGTAACTACTGTCTGTTTATTTTAAATGTGGAGCTTTTCTCCCCGGGCCTCCACTGAAAATGGACCTACTTCCAGTCGGACACACCCGGTCAACAAATGTAAATAAATAAATAAATAAATAAATATATAAATAAAATATATAAATATATATCTATATCTATCTATCTATCTATCTATATATATATATATATATATATATATATATATATATATATATATAGATATATACACACACACACACACACACACACACACACACACACACACACACACACACATACATATATCTGTCTGTATATATATATATATATATATATATATATATATATATATATATATATATATATCTGTCTGTATATATATATATATATATATATATATATATATATATATATATATATACATACACAAACACACACCAAATAAGTGAAGTCCAAATATCGATATCTGGAACCTGATTCAAGGCTCCCGAGAGCACCCCAGCACTACCAGGTTATACCTCATACCATGCTTTTCGGCTCCAAAACTTGGACTGAACCACAAAAGGGGGGGAGTATCCATATTCATGAAATATACCCACACCTCCAGGTTAGTGGCACTGCATGAAGCATCAGAGACCATCCATGTGCAACTAACAGTGGGCAAAACTGCCTTTCAGTTTGTAGCCTGCTACAGACCACCATCCCAACTCAGGAACCCCACTCAGCTTTTCTGAGAACACTGGAGAATATGAAGGTCTCTCCAAACACCATCATATTTGGTGACTTCAACTACCCAAACATAAACTGTGAGCACTACTCAAGCCCCAACACCCTCACCCAACGCTTCCTAGAATTTATAAACTCAAATGCTATGGAACAACTGGTCACCACTCCCACAAGAGGGGAAAACATATTGGACCTGATCACCACCAACATGGGGACTCTGTGTTCCATACCAGAGGTATACCCCTCATTGGTAAGATCTGACCATAAATTAATCTCACTGGACATCTATATCCCATCCCCACCCCAAGCCAAGGAAACCACGGTGAAGAACTTCTCAAAAGCAAACTTCACACTTCTCAAAACCGAGGTGGAATCCTTCAAAGCCCCTGGGCCAGTGGAAAATACGGCCCAAACCGCAGAATCCTTTACAAACGCATTCTATGGACACCTACAGGAATGCATGGATTGTGCTATCCCAAATAAAACCAAGACTCACTCCTCCAAAGGCAGGAGACCTGTCTGGTGGACCCCAGCCATAAATAAGCTATACAACAGAAGGAGGAAGCTACTACATGATAGAGCAAAGTCCCAAAAAGGGAAGGAATCTCTGATCAGTGCTAGCAAGAAACTACGATTCCTCATAAAACTATCTAAGGCCAGCTTCAAAAGAAAAATTGCACAAGACACTAAAGATAATCACAAGGCCTCCATTAGTTATGTCAGGAACCTGAGTGGCAACTCCCAGATATGCTTTGAGTTAGTGCAAAATGACAAAAAATACACTGAACCACAGACATTGCCAACATCCTGGCAGACAGGTTCAGTGCAAACTTCTCCCCCCCTTCCCCCCAAAAGAGCACATGTCTATCCCAACAGAGTGTAGCCTCCCTGACATCACAGATGCACAGGTGAGAGCTGCCCTCTCTAAAGCAAAAAAACACAGCATCAATGGGACTGGACGGTGTCCCGGGCTGCGTCTTACATGAGCTCCTAGAAGAACTGAACCCTCACATAAAGTCACTGTTTAATCTCAGCCTTACTACAGGAATATCATACAGCAACTGTGGTCCCACTCCACAAAGGTGGTGCCACAACAGACCCCAGAAACTATCGCCCTATAAGCCTGACTAGCCTGGTCTGCAAAGCTATGGAGCGTATCATCATGGAACTCATAAACAAAGACATTGGGAACCTCCAAACACTGGATCCTACCCAATTCGGCTTTGTTAAGGGCAGATCTTGCCTCTTGAACCTGGTTGACTTCTTTGAAATAGTCACCAAGGCCATAGATGAAGGGAAGGTAGTCCACACAGTCTACCTGGACCTCGCAAAAGCCTTCGACACAATACCCCACTCGGGCATCATAAATACGCTCACCAGCTTAAATATCAACCCCTATGTCACAAGATGGGTTGCAAACTGGCTCAGGGATAGAATCCACATGGTCAGAATTGCAGGTGCCATGTCAGACTCTACACCAGTTACAAGTGGAGTCCCACAAGGCTCAGTCCTGGGACCTCTCTTGTTTGGTATATATTTCTCTGAGGTACAGGTTAACACTGGAGGACTATGGCTGACCAAGTTCGCAGATAACTACAAACTGGGTGCCATAATTGACTCACCAACTTACACAAGCATCCTCCAAAAGGATCTCACAGAGACGGATAACTGGTGCCAGAGCCATGGCCTAAAGGTAAATGCCAAAAAGTGCATAGTCATCCCCTTTGGGAAAAACAAAGTGCCCACAAATTACCACATAGGTGGTAATCCATTAAGTACGGAAGAAGTAATTAGGGATTTGGGGACCCAAGTAGATAGCAATCTCTCCTTTGACAATCACGTTGCCAAAGTGGTTAGAGAGACCTTCTATATAGCCCACCTTATCACGAAAGGGTTCACGTCTAGATCAAGAGAGGTTATTGTGCCTCTCTACTCATCACTCATCAGGCCCATAATTGAATACAATGCCCCATTTGGGATGTACCTTACCTGACACCTGCAGCAACTGGAGAGACCCCAAAAGTACCTCACCAAGAGGATCAAGGGACTCAAACAGATGCCCTACGCAGTTAGGCTAAAGAAACTCCAGCTCTACTCAGTTGCTTACCACCTACTCAGAGGCGATCTGTGCCTGACGTATAAAGCCATGTCCAAACCAGAATTAATGGACATGCTTCACCTCGGGAAATCCAAATCCCTTAGAGCTACATGCTCCAGGGACTTAAACCTCAGCATAGAAATAAATAGGACATGCTGGAGGGACAGATTCATATCCCAGAGTCTCCCCTCACTCTGGAACAAAATCCCAATCCATGTTAGGCAGAGTCCCTCAATGACCCTCTTCAAAAGAAATTTTGACGAGTGGATGGGAGATCGTAGGTTTAACCCTGGGATCTCTTCTGTGTCCCTTCTAGACAGAGGCACAGTAAACTAACCTTAAAAGGGCTATCTTCTGTGACCTACTATACAGAGGCACAGTCAACTAATCTAAAAGGGTGGCGAAAGCCAAACACACTCTGGCTAGGCTTATAAATGCCCTAGGGCAGATAGCCTAGTATCTGCCTATGAACCTATGAACCTATAAATGAAATAAGTCACCACTCAGCCTAATAAGATGCAAAGGTTTATTGTAAAGCAACACACTTCTGCTTTTCGTCCTGCTCCAATCACAAAACTTCTTCAGACAAATTAATTATAAACTGCAATGCACTTAAATACTTGTTAATCAAGCAATCAAGTCTGTAACTGAAAAAAGCTACAAAGTAGTGTATCCAAAAACAGTTTATCACTTCTATAAAATTGTGTGAAAACTTATGTATATAAATCATGTATACAAAAACATGTATATAGGAACTCCAGCATATAAAAACCTATAATCATTTTACACTTCTTCTACTGAACTTCTACTTAAAATGTGTGTAAATATGTGAATCTTTATTTCTAAATGCAAATTAAAAGTAAAAATAAAAATAGCATTAACATTATTTTACAACTAGGATTCTCTAGCAGGTTGTGATTAAACCAGTAGAGAGTAGATATTATACTGCAGACAGTAGTAAAAACTATCTAATGAGGCTCTTGAGCCTCAAAATACATTTAATCGATAGGTAGTCATTAAGACCAGGAAAGTTACTTGCATCTAAACGTAACTGCCATACTAATTCTAATTTTTCTAGTAATAATGAAGATGGACCTCCCCTTGCATTAACTGGCACCATGTCTATCCCTTTAAAACTAAACTCATGTTCAGGATAGGCGTCTGTGTTTGGCCAAGGCATTTTCACATATATTTTTGTTAATGCAATACTGGTGCTTGTATACATTTTCCCTCAGTTTCCTGTCGGTTTTCCTGACATAGAGAGCTGGACAGTGGTTGCACTTGGCTAAATAAACTACCTCTTTGGTTTGACAATCGATTTTGTGGTTAATGTTAAATTAAGTGTTCCCCACAACAAAAGAAGACCCTGTGGTCATAAATTTACAAAATCTACACATGTTGCATTTAAACATGCCATTTCTAATCTTGAAAGAATTACTATTAGCTTCTAAAATTCCCTTTAGATTCATGCCCCTTCTAAACACAATTCTTTGTTGGTCTGTAAGACTTCCTCTTATTGAGTTCTCATTAGTAAGGAAACACCAGTTTTTTAGTATTATAGATCTGATGCTGCCAGCATTGACACTAAAAGTACAAATAAAATTGTGTTCAACTGGTGAATTTTCTAAGGTAGATACCAAAGGTGGGTTGTTCTGCCCTTGGCTCAAAATTGGTACATACAAGCCAGTGTCTCTCTTGGATTGGACTTCGTATGTCACTTCCAGTACCAACTCGAGGGGATACCCCCTTTTGATGAACATATCTTTTAATAAGTCACATTCCAACAAGAAGTCATCTTTTTTAGAGACCATTCGTGCGGCTCTAACAAGTTGCCCTTTCACAACTGATTTCTTCTGTGACAAGGGATGACAACTTGAGTAGTGGAGAAAGGCATTAGAGTAAGTCTCCTTCTTGAAAATTCTGGAGATGTAACAGGCTTTACTGTGATCTTTTGAAAGTTCCACATCAAGGTATGCTGTCTTCTCAGTGCAAAAAGAAAATGTAAGCTGTAGGAATGTAGTGGTGGAATTCAAATATGATAAGTCTGTTGCTTGGCTAGAGTCTCCTTCAAATAAGATGAATATGTCTTCCAAAAAGCATGTGTAAAAGTGAATGCTTTTGGACGCACCAATATGGTCATTCAATAGGAAGTGGTTCTCCCAGTATGCCATTACTAGGTTGGCAAAGCTGACACTGCAAGGAGATCCCATCACTATGCCAACCTTTTGAAGATAGAATCTGTTGTCAAAAGTCACAAAGTTGCAAGATAAAACAATATTGAGCAGTTCACCCACCAGATCCAATTCCTCTCGTGTGGCTCCATTTTTCTGCATAGTTGCCAAGGCCCATTCCATACCTTCACCATGAGGGATGGAAGAATAGAGATCTTTAACATCCACTGTTAGGAAATTTCTTTCAATGTGAAAGGTTAAATTATTAATCTTGTTAAGGAAAGACCAAGAATCCTTACAAATTTGGTCTTCCGATAAAAGATATTTCTTCATGTAAAAATCTGCAACCTTTGCACAAGCATATGTTATGATCTTTCTTGCATCCACTAAGGGACGCATTGGGGGGTCTTGTAAGTCTTTATGAATTTTAGGGATACCAAAAAATATAGGTATCATTGAGGCTGGCATCTTAAGATAGTTAAACATGTGGACATCAATCCAGGCTTCGATGAACATGTCATTGATATAAGAATTGATTCTGTTGTAAGCAATGTTCATCTCATTCCTGGATACCTCCTCATAAGAGGCCATTGAAATTACCTTAATCGTTCTGTTCACATAGTCATCCTTGCCCATGATGACCAAGCCTCCCTCTTTGTCAGGTTGCATGATCCTAACTGGGGTCTCCTGAAGAATTTTAAGCATACCTTTTTCATATTGGGTGATGTTAGGTTTTGTGAGGTACACCTGAGGTCTCTGTTTTAAAGCACTGCGAATATCCAATTCACAAATCTGCTCAAATAATAATAGAGCAGGATGAAGAGGGGGGTTGTATACACTAGAAATTCAAAAGTCCGGTTTGGGACTGTTGTTGTGGCCCAACAGTATTTTCATATTCAAGCTCCTAACAAAACTCTTAAGGTCAATACGTGTCCTGGCTTCATCTGCCCGGGAACAAACTTGAATCCCTTGGATAGTAAATCTACCAGTTCGGGTGCAATGTCAAGGTCAGAGTAATTAAAAATTTTAAAGTCTTTACTAGAATTAAAAATCACGCAGTTGTTATTCACATTAGGAATAGTCATCAGCATTGGAAAAATCATTTCCTCCGATTCCTGTTCCTGTTCTGTTTCTTGCCACGAGCAGGGCTGTGATTGAAGGCCCTGTTCTTAAAATTTGTATTGTTTGCAACCGTGTGTTGAAGTGGTTCGCCCGGTGGGTTGTTGTTATTCCTATTACAAAGACGTTCACGTCTCCTTATATTGTTGGTAACTGTTGCTACATTGTTGTTATCTTCCAAAAGTTCTACTCTCTCAGGGGAAGTGTTACACCCAGGTTCTTGTGGTGCTCTTGCCTCGAGTAGATAATTCCCCTAGGAAGGTGATGGTTTGGGATAAGCAGTCCCTTGTCTATAATCTTTAAGATCCCGGTTTAATTGTTTAAGTTTGGTAGTTTTCAGCTTAGTCATATATTGATCTATACTGTTGTAGATTCTTTCATAGACAAACCGATAACATAAGTAATCTCGATCTACTTTTATTGATATGTCCAAAACAGTTGTTTCCTTAATCAACATACTAATGTTGTTCTGATAATGGGTGCATAACAATTCTAATAACTCAAACCTATGTTTATCAAATAAACACAGTAACTCCTTGTGAAACAATGAACCTTTGGCAAGCATGGCATGAAGAAATATCTTTTATCGGAAGACCAAATTTGTAAGGATTCTTGGTCTTTCCTTAACAAGATTAATAATTTAACCTTTCACATCAAACTAAATTTCCTAACAGTGGATGTTAAAGATCTCTATTCTTCCATCCCTCATGGTGAAAATATGGAATGGGCCTTGGCAACTATGCAGGAAAATGGAGCCACACAGGAGGAATTGGATCTGGTGGGTGATCTGCTCGATATTGTTTTATCTTGCAACTTTGTGACTTTTGACAACAGATTCTATCTTCAAAAGGTTGGCGTAGCGATGGGATCTCTTTGCAGGACCAGCTTTGCCAACCTAGTAATGGCATACTGGGAGAACCACTTCCTATTGAATGACAGTATTGGTGCATCCAAAAGCATTCACTTTTACACACGCTTTTTGGAAGACATATTCATCTTATTTGAAGGAGACTCTACCAAGGCAACAGACTTGTTGTCATATTTAAATTCCACCACTACATTCCTACAGTTTACATTTTCTTTTTGTACTGAGAAGACAGCGTACCTTGATGTGGAACTTTCAAAAGATCACAGTAAAGCCTGTTACATCTCCAGAATTTTCAGGAAGGAGACTTACTCTAATGCCTTTCTCCACTACTCAAGTTGTCATCCCTTGTCACAGAAGAAATCAGTTGTGAAAGGGCAACTTGTTAGAGCCACATGAATGGTCTCTAAAAAAGATGACTTCTTGTTGGAATGTGACATTAAAAGATACGTTCATCAAAAGGGGGTATCCCCTCAGGTTGGTACTGGAAGTGACATACGAAGTCTAATCCAAGACAGGCACTGGCTTGTATGTACCAATTTTGAGCCAAGGGCAGAACCACACACCTTCAGTATCTACCTTAGAAAATTCACTAGTTTAACACAATTTTATTTGTACTTTAAGTGTCGATGCTGGCAGCATCAGATCTATAATACTAAAAAACTGGCGTTTCCTTGCTAATGAGAACTCAATAAGAGGAAGTCTTACAGACCAACCAAGAATTGTGTTTAGAAGGGGCATGAATCTAAAAGGCATTTTAGAAGGAGATAACAATTCTTTCAAGATTAGAAAAGGCATGTTTAAATGCAACAGGTGTAGATTTTGTAAATTTATGACCACTGGGTCTTTTGTTGTGGGGAACACTAAATTTAACATTAACCACAAAATCGATTGTCAAACCAAAGGGGTAGTTTATTTAGCCAAGTACAACCACTGTCCAGCTTTCTACGTCGGGAAAACCGACAGGAAACTGAGGGAACGTGTATATGAGCACCAGTATTGCATTAACAAAAATAAATGCGAAAATGCCTTGGCCAAACACATAGACACCTATCCTGAACATGAGAAAAATACCAGTAAATGTCAGGAACCAGAGGCGAGGCAAAAGTCATTTTAGCATACCACACTTTATTCAACATTTTAATCCGAAGACTTCCTCAGAATACAAGATAAAAAATTCACTCAAATCAATCAAATAAATAGTCACATCAATAAAATCATTAATCAATTAAGAAACTTGGTATAAACCATCATTTAGAAACCATGTGTTAAAAAAAAAGGGAAGGGAAAATGAAGGGAAGGGGGGGGGGACAAAAATAAAACAAATAAGGAAAATAAAAAAAATATTATTTCCATGCTAATCAAGATATGCCTGGAAATCCAGGCCCTTATTTAATTTTAATTTCCTATGCCTTAAAAAACATTTAATATTAATAGCTTCATTTAATCCAGGTTTCTTATCAGAAAAAAGTCTAATTTGCCACATGGTTTCTCTTTGCTCTAAGAAATTCTTAAAGTCCCCACCCCTGAGATCTGTATTGCAAACTTCTAAAATGGAAAAAATTATTTTTTTATATTTTTCACACTCAAGGGTATGACGAAAAAGTGCATTCTTAGAATCCTTAACTCTAATACTATAATTATGTTCCCTTATACGTTCCCTTAATCTTCGGGTAGTCATACCAATATAAAATGCCGAACAGCCACTACACATGCTAATATATACAACCCCTTTAGTGGAACAACTATTCTGAGGAAGTCTTCGGATGAAAGTATTGAATAAAGTGTGGTACGCTAAAATTACTTTTGCCTCGCCTCTGGTTCCTGACATTTACTGGTATTTTTCTTTTTTTGGTTGTTTTTTCATCTTTTTGTTCGTGGTTGTCATTTGGGTGCACTCAAGATGGCGGAGGCTGTTACTGATCCGTTATTGGTAGTGGTGGAATTCAAATATGATAACAAGTCTGTTGCCTTAACCCTTTAGTGCAGAATTTATCTTCTTATTTAAAGGACTCTTGGGATTTTCTCAATAAGTTGAGAATTTTCTCAGAATCTATTGATTTGAATAAGATAGAATTTGTCATGTTTTCTGTTGACATTTCTCTTTTTACTTGCATTCCTCATGAAGGGGGATTAGAAACCGTACGTAGTTATTTAACAACTTACTCTAGAATGAAAACAGGGAATGTTTCCTTAGTTTGTAATTTAATTGATATCATTTTAAATAACATTTTTTTTATTTTTGACAACAACTATTATAAACAAAAGAGGGGGGTAGCCATGGGTTCTGCGGCTGCTCCGGCATACGCCAACATAGTTATGGCTTGGTGGGAGACCAATTTTTTGGTAAAAATACAAGAAAAATTTAAAATGTTGTTTTATTGTAGGTTTGTTGATGACCCTTTTTTATTATACAGGGCAATCGGGATTTGTTAGATTCTTTCTTAGTTGATTTTAATAGTTCATCTGATTTTTTAAAATTTGTTTTTAGTGAAGGGAAATTTCCAGTTAACTTTTTGGATGTTAGTCTTTGGTGGGACCATCAGGTAAATAAATTTCAAAGTTTAGTTTACAGAAAAAAGACTTTCACCAATGGTTATTTAAATTTTAACAGTAATCATCCTAACTATGTAAAGAAAAATATACCCAAAGGACATCTTATTAGAGCCTGTCATATGACCACTAGGGACAATGATTTGATCAAGGAATTTGAAATAATCAAATCTATGTTCATCAATAGGGGCTATGACCCCGTTTTTTTGAATGAATTTAGTAGGGAGATTATGAACAAACGAGACTCTCTTTATCCAGCAATTTTGAGGACAACATTAAATAATATTGTTGGAAAAAATGACAGGAAATTTAATGGAAAAAGCTCTTTTCATGTAATTTGTTCATTAGATATGACGGTTGATTATTATAATATCAAGAACATTTTGGAAAAGAATAGGTGTATATTAAAAGGTAATTCTGACTTGTTTAAGACATTAAGTGACCGACCAAAATGTGTTTTTAGAAATCATTATAATTTTAAAAGGTTATTGGAAAATTCTGATTACACATTTAATAGTTCTTTGACTAGGAAAAAGGGTATGTTTCGTTGTGAAAAATGTAATTTTTGTAGGTTTATATCTGAGGGGCCTTTTATTATGCTGGAACATCTTAACATCACTTTTGAAGTACCTGGTTTTGTTAATTGTTCCACTAAATGGGTTGTATATATTAACATGTGTAGTGGCTGTTCGGCATTTTATATTGGTATGACTACCCGAAGATTAAGGGAACGTATAAGGGAACATAATTATAGTATTAGAGTTAAGGATTCTAAGAATGCACTTTTTCGTCATACCCTTGAGTGTGAAAAATATAAAAAAATAATTTTTTCCATTTTAGAAGTTTGCAATACAGATCTCAGGGGTGGGGTCTTTAAGAATTTCTTAGAGCAAAGAGAAACCATGTGGTAAATTAGACTTTTTTCTGATAAGAAACCTGGATTAAATGAAGCTATTAATATTAAATGTTTTTTAAGGCATAGGAAATTAAAATTAAATAAGGGCCTGGATTTCCAAGCATATCTTGATTAGCATGGAAATAATATTTTTTTGTTTTCCTTATTTGTTTTATTTTTGTCCCCCCGCCCTTCATTTTCCCTTCCTTTTTTTTAACACATGGTTTCTAAATGATGGTTTATACCAAGTTTGTTAATTGATTAATGATTTTATTGATGTGACTATTTATTTGATTGATTTGAGTGAATTTTTTATCTTGTATTCTGAGGAAGTGTTCGGATGAAAGCGTTGAATAAAGTGTGGTACTCTAAAATTACTTTTGCCTCACCTTTGGTTCCTGACATTTACTGGTATTTTTCTCTTTTTGGTTGGTTTTGCATCTTTTTGTTTGTGGTTATCCTGAACATGAGTTTAGTTTTAAAGGGATAGACATGGTGCCAGTTAATGCGAGGGGAGGTCCATCTTCATTATTACTAGAAAAATTAGAATTAGTTTGGCAGTTACGTTTAGATGCAAGTAACTTTCTTGGTGTTAATGACTACCTATCGATTACATGTATTTTGAGGCTCAAAAGCCTCATTAGATAGTTTTTACTACTGTCTGCAGTATAATATCTAGTCTCTACTGGTTTAATCACAACCTGGTAGAGAATCCTAGTTGTAAAATAATGTTAATGCTATTTTTATTTTTACTTTTAATTTGTATTTATAAATAATGATTCACATATTTACACACATTTTAAAGTAGAAGCTCAGTAGAAGAAGTATAAACTGATTATAGGTTTTTATATGCTGGAATTCCTATATACATGTTTTTGTATACATGATTTTTATACATAAGTTTTCACACAATTTTATAGAAGTGATAAACTGTTTTTGGATACACTACTTTGTAGCTTTTTTCAGTTAACAGACTCGATTGCTTGATTAGCAAGTATTTAAGGGCATTGCAGTTTGTAATTCATTTGTCTGAAGAAGTTTTGCGATTGGAGCAGGGCGAAAATCAGAAGTGTGTTGCTTTACAATAAACCTTTGCATCTTATTCGGCTGAGTGGTGACTTATTTCGTTTGGACTTCACTTATTTGGTTTTAGTGTACTTGAAGTTTCATTTTTGTGTGTGTGTGTGTGTGTATATATATATATATATATATATATATATATATATATATATATATATATGTATATATACATATCTGCATATATGTATAGATATAATTTTGTGTTGTTTATATACCTATATGTATGGATAACTCTCCGAGGTTCTGTACACATGCACAGCTGTGAATATGTATCACACATATATTTATCTGTATGTGGGGTGCATACAACCATCTGGACCACACTCATGTGCCCTCTTTACTTTACAGCTGAACTGTTTGGCCTTGCTGCAACACAGACAGGTGTCACATGTGAACGCAGACTAACATTAGGGGGGTATATATGGTGACAAACACTAGATAAGCATATTATACTGCTATGGCAGTTGGGCATGCTATGCTACACTTTAACATGGCTGTCCTGCAGGTGATGTGGTCTCTCACCTATGTGTCTATCATGGCAGTATTAATGCCCCCACCAGCCGTTGGCCACAGTAATTTACAGAACACAGATATCATGGGTCACATCATTGCCATTCACTGCTGGTCTGCACATTTGCCAGGTATGTCCCACTGACCACAGGGACTGACACTACTGTCCAGTGCAGTTGTTGAGCACAACATCATTACAGGAACAAGTACTGATGGCACATATTCATCCTTTCACAGTATACATCCTATTATTCTATTTCATATACTACATGCCAGTAAATGCATATCTGTTTCACATGCCTGTTATGTTTTTCTGCTGTAACACAACCCCGAGCTTCGTGAACTCTCTCTCTCGCTCTCTCTCTCTCCAGTAGAGTGATTTAGCTGGTTTGAATAGATTGCAGCATGCTTTTGTTGGTATTGCACATGATCAGATGGTGGCCTCTGCACCAGTCAGTGTCCACCAGTTGTTAATTGCATGCAGCCTGCTGTGTAGTACTTCAGATAACCACTGTCATGGCAACCCTGTACTATAAAGTGCTTCCTTCTGTGGGCGTTGTCTCTTCACCTTTACAGTATGGATGACATCCTACCTGCATATGGACATTAGTGTTACAGACAGCAAGTAGCAATACCTCTTACAGCAGAACCTGCAGACATAGGGCACATCCACATTTGGGTAAGGTTCCAGAACTACAGACAACATGAGTAGTGTTGTTGTGTGCAATGTATCTTGCTGTTCTTACAGGGTTTCTGTGTACATGGTACTTTTACATGGAATGTTGTATGTCTGCATAGCTCTCAACTGTGGGCCTATCCATATGATACCAGTGGGATTGTCTGTTAGGTTTTGTCTGTGGCAGTCCGTCTGTTGAGTGCTATCAGTACATGGCTACATCCATTTGTATTTTGTATCCTTGCATAAGGGTATGCTGCAATGAATCCTGTAACACCAGCAATTTCCAGGGTGTGTAACAGCAATAATGCAAATATGGCCACATGGCCCTGCCTCAGTCCTCCACATATATGCCAGGCTTTGTCCTGATGTGATACAGGAAAGGTTGTTAGGTAATGGCCTATCATTATTTACTGCTAGCATTACTGCTATTATCCCAGTCATGTCATGGACTCCTACACCAACTGCTGGGCCAGGTCCATATACATGGGGCAACAGCTGGAGAACATGTATGTGCCCTTGTACATTCCACAGGTAAGTGTGTGGTGCACACTGTTCCTTGCCCTTGTACAGCCTTTTATGGTGGGGGGGGGGGTTCTATGCCATTAACCTAGGCTATGGCACCTTTTCAGGGATATAACTCTTAAGATGAGTGTCATTCAGTGTGATAGTGAGATGTTAGGTTAGACAATGTTATGTACAAGATACTGTGACATTAACACAAGTGCTACTTTTCCCCCTAGGGCTTGAATACAGGGTGTAATTGGAGGCTGCTGAACTACATCTGTAATTGTTGATTGTTATGTATCCAGAAGGCAAATCCTGTTTCTACTGTTGTACTAATTGAAGGCCTTGGCCTGGACAGCATAGTATGGTATATATCCACATTGCTTGCATCTACTGCTTTGTGTGGGCCTTGCATTCATGACTGATTACGTATTTCAATGCTAATGTGGTGTCAGTACTGGCATACATTATTGTATAGTACAGGAATAAAGGTTATCTGTGTATGCATACCTGTGTGTCGTGTCCTGTCCTTTGAATTGTGGGTGGGTATATGTTTAATGTCAGTATTCTCATTTGTGGGGATGGTTTCCACACTACACATTCCACAGGTACCGGTTACAGGGCTTGTGGCTGAGGGATGTACTTTGCACCCAGTACTTCCACACTACTTCTACATATGTATAGCTACTGATACCTTTTGTCTGTGTATATGTGTATGTACCTATATATATCTCATATGGCTATATCATATGTAGCTATAGATATATACATCTATATATATATATATATATATATATATATATATATATATATATATATATATATATATATATGAACATATGTATTGTATCTATATAAAATTGATGTTATATGATTATGTGTGAGTCATACATTAATATATATCTACATATAGCTGTCTATCTGTTTACATTTACAGATATATATCTGTCCATATGTCCATGCACGTTCAGCTCATATTTCGGCCTGTTCCTCATTCACTTGGCAATTGTCATGGATGATCGCAGCATTGAAGTCAGTAACTAGCAGCAACACGTTTGTGTTTCAGACTTCATCTCCTTCTACATATGTGTACTTATAACTATGTAACTAGCAGCATTGTAAGTGTATCAGAGCATTAGTTGACATATATCCCTATTTGTGCCCACAGTGTGGCATACTTTGTCCAGACTTCTTGCATTAACAGGTTATGTGGTGTGATAATAATAATACATTTCCTGTACTGTTGACTGATTGTGCTGCATGATATGTTTGTGAAAGCATCAGGTTATGTATATCTGCCATGGTTTAGTGGTAAATCACTTTGTGTATGGAGTGCAGGGTCCTGGGCTCTAGCCTTGGAGAGGTAGTTTATTTTGTTGCTGGGCAGAACAAGGGACATTGGCTACAGCGTGATTAAGACACTTTTAAGGGGTTGTAAGAGGGTTTGCAGTTGTAAGCAGGTTTGTGCAAGTTTGCATGATGGTAAGCACTGCCAACTGCCACTTATGTTTCCTTACAGTCAGTTAGCTTTGAATTTCTCAACCTGTGTAGGCATAGCTTATCCCCGCGCAAACCCACCCAAACCCACTTACCGCTGCTTAACAGTGCCTACTGCCGCTTACCCCAGCACTAATTCCTTTAAAAGAAAAGAAAAGGGGTTGATAGGACAGTGGTGAAAAATTGGGCACAAAGAGGGAAAGACAGTAGGGAAAATAGCTAGACATGTGCAGGAAGGGTATAGGAAAGATACATAGCTCCCCATTTCTTCTACAGCAACAGCTGTGCATATACACTATATTTGTATAGTGTATATAGATATATACACATGGGGGAGGGGTGAGGATGATATATATTCATTGTGATGCCAATTAGACCAGATTACATATGTCCAGTGGACACGTGTGCGAAATGGATAGCTATGTGTGGGGCGTAATTTTAGTGTGGGATCAGATTGCCCTTTTTTATTTTTCAGGTGAGAGTGGGATGTTGGGGAGGCATAGTAGGTATATTTGGGGAGGTAGGTTGGGTAGGTTAACAGACATGACACACAAGATGCATACAGGGCCGGTATATGACACATGTGGGGGGTAAACGCCTTGGACAGGGGGGTGTTTGAAAGTTGCAAGCCCATGAGCCCCCAGCTGGAAACTGTGGGACTGAGGTTCCCACCCATGGGCAGTCACCACTGCACCTTCATGACCCCGAAGGTGGCTGTGCTGGGGGCTGTGTAGGAAGTGCAGGCTCACCCTCTAATAGCGCCACTCAGACCTCAAGCTGGCATAGCTGCTCTCGATGCTCCAGATTGAGCTCCTTACGCACCATGGCCTGGACCTGTTGACGGGTGACAGGTTCCCCTCCATGCCCGCTCTGAGGAGGGGCGAGTCCCATCCCCTGCAGCAGTTCCATCAGAAGGTGGCACAGGGCCCACGGAAGAGGAGGTCCCAGGCTGGGCCCCAGATGTGCTGGTGCCCAGTGCCATGGCCAGCTGAGGTGAGACTGGTAGGTTCACTGTGACCAGCCTTCCCATATGAGCTGTGTTGTCACAGGTTTATGACAGATATGGGTTAGTTACAGTCAACAGCATTCAGGATTAGTTATAACAGCATGCATAGGTGTTCCCATTAACCCAATGCACCAGATTTAACACAGTTGCAGAGCAAGCAGAACACATGCATATATGGAACAACAGTGGCCATTACAGGTGCATGCAGGTTTCATTGATGGCAACAGGCCACCAATATGGGTGCATTTTCACATGGCACATACATAGAAACAAATGTGAATATTTATACACCATTAGGACATATGTCCTAACAAAAGTGTGGAATGTACACATACCAGTTAAGGAGTGTCATTGGGTTATTATGCACATATGGTAGGGGTGACAGAGAGACTTCAATTAACAACTAATATATCCTAGTAGTTTGCACAACATTCTTAGTCACTGCAGTGGTCTTTCTCTTACATGTATTATTAAACTACACAATAGCCTTATATTGTACACTGGTGTGTTTATAAGTTACTATATACGTGACCTGTGTCTTACATACACTCGGGACAGGCTGCAGGTGTTAATGCAACATATGTTGAGTATTGCTGACATACACTTTGGGTGAGGTTCTAGAATGATAGGTTTGTTTCCGGATACATTCTCTGACTATGTACACGTTTGAATATCAGTTATATGTCATTGACAGCTGCCTAGACTTCTTCGGACATCACACTGGATTTTCAGGGGAATGGGGTACCAAGCTGGTGATATGGGCCATTTATCTGGACATGCTGGACAGATTGCAACAGTTGTGGGGTATAAATATGCATACAACTTACATTTTGAACATTCTAGCAAATTCTGTACTGTTGTTGGGTGTAAGTATGCATACAGCTTTCTATCTGGACATTGTATCACAATCTGTACAGTTGTGGGGTATGATTATGCATACAACTTAGTAGCAATCCCAGGATTCAGACCCCTGCTGTGTGTGACAAACTGTTATAGCTAACATCACAGTACACTGTGCTATCCGATAATTGATGTAAAACTTTCAAGTGTTTTCTAAGTCTCCCTAACTTGTACAATATAACTGACCTCTTGGCAGTTCCAACATTGCAGGACTTCATGCCCATTTTATCTGCATACCACAGTGTGGGTGGCACTGCTTAAGATACAACATTACTATTTATAGTATGGAACAGATCGCCAATGTATGAGAGAAGAGTAAACAGAAGCACTCCAGGTGTTATACCTTTATTCACAGACTATTACACATTTATTTCTACTGGTACAACACTTTCTAAGGCTCTTATATTTATTTGTTATGACAGTACATGCAGACTGATTACTAACCTGCCTCACAACACAGCCTTTGCAGCCTAGCATCATGGGCTTGCTGGTTCGCAGCCTGCTCATCTGTAGCTGTCAGAGAAATGCAGTGATATTTAGCCATACCTATCCATAGTTTACACAAACTAGGCAATGATTTACTACTTAGTAGAATGAGTATTTACTCAGTAATGGAGCATTGGGCATCTGCCGAGACTCCTGGATCAACTGTTCCAGTAAATCCACCCTCTGCCACTTCAGGACAGCATGGTGGTGCCTGACCTGCTCACCAGTCTGGGGGATACCTGTGGCACTGGTGAGGTCATGGGGGAGACTGTCCCAGGCCTCCATTTTATACTGCGAGCCCTGGTACTGGCTCTGCAGTAGTCTCTGATCATGGCATTTTACCAGGAGCCATACCATGATTTTTGACTCCTGGATGCACCAGTGCTGCACTCTAAATCAAGTGCCTTCACCCACACCAGCCAGTCTGCCTGTAGTAGGAAGCTGCAACCAGTTATGGGCAGTATTCCCAGCTGTGGGGTTTAAATGCAGACATTTTCCTGCACTTCCCCGTAATTGGCCAGTTTTGAAAAGGCTAAGCCATGGGCAGACCTGTTTACATGAGGCTGGCAATGCTTAAAGAGGTATAACAGTAGGCAGATTGAATTGGTTCACCTACACATTGCTTACACTTACTAACTTGAGCTGTGCTGCGGTTAGCATTGCTTAATGGTTAAGTAACACTATATTTGCCATTTGCAATTTCTCAACTGTACATAGTTTCCCAAGCACTACTACTTACTCTGCTTAACAGTGCACGCTTACCCCAGCACAATCCCTTAAGTAAAGTTGACGTGCGATACTGGCACTAATTCCTTTAAAAGAAAAGAAACGGGGTTGATAGGACAGTGGTGAAAAATTGGGCACAAAGAGGGAAAGACAGTAGGGAAAATAGCTAGGCATGTGCAGGAAGGGTATAGGAAAGATACATAGCTCCCCATTTCTTCTACAGCAACAACTGTGCATATACACTATATTTGTATAGTGTAAATACATATATACACATGGGGGAGGGGTGAGGATGATATATATTCATTGTGATGCCAATTAGACCAGATTACATATGTCCAGTGGACACGTGTGCGAAATGGACAGCTATGTGTGAGGCATAATTATATTGTGGGATCAGATTGCCCTTTTTTCTTTTTCAGGTGAGAGTGTGATGTTGGGGAGGCATAGTAGGTATATTTGGGGGAGGTAGGTTGGGTAGGTTAACAGACATGACACACAAGACGCATACAGGGCTGGTATATGACACATGTGGGGGGTAAACACCTTGGACAGGGGGGTGTTTGGAAGTTGCAAGCCCATGAGCCCCCAGCTGGAAACTGTGGGACTGAGGTTCCCACCCATGGGCAGTCACCACTGCACCTTCATGGCCCCGAAGGTGGCTGTGCTGGGGGCTGTCTAGGAAGTGCAGGCTCACCCTCTAATAGCACCACTCAGACCTCAAGCTGGCATAGCTGCTCTCGATGCTCCAGATTGAGCTCCTTACGCACCACAGCCTGGACCTGTTGATGGGTGACAGGTTCCCCTCCATGCCCGCTCCGAGGAGGGGCAAGTCCCATCCCCTGCAGCAGTTCCATCAGAAGTTGGCGCAGGGCCCACGGAGGAGGAGGTCCCAGGCTGGGCCCCAGATGTGCTGGTGCCCAGTGCCATGGCCAGCTGAGGTGAGACTGGTAGGTTCACTGTGACCAGCCTTCCCATATGAGCTGTGTTGTCACAGGTTTATGAGAGATATGGGTTAGTTACAGTCAACAGCATTCAGGATTAGTTATAACAGCATGCATAGGTGTTCCCATTAACCCAATGCACCAGATTTAACACAGTTGCAGAGCAAGCAGAACACATGCATATATGGAACAACAGTGGCCATTACAGGTGCATGCAGGTTTCATTGATGGCAACAGGCCACCAATATGGGTGCATTTTCACATGGCACATACATAGAAACAAATGTGAATATTTATACACCATTAGGACATATGTCCTAACAAAAGTGTGGAATGTACACATACCAGTTAAGGAGTGTCATTGGGTTATTATGCACATATGGTAGGGGTGACAGAGAGACTTCAATTAACAACTAATATATCCTAGTAGTTTGCACAACATTCTTAGTCACTGCAGTGGTCTTTCTCTTACATGTATTATTAAACTACACAATAGCCTTATATTGTACACTGGAATGTTTATAAGTTACTATATACATGACCTGTGTCTTACATACACTCGGGACAGGCTGCAGGTGTTAATGCAACATATGTTGAGTATTGCTGACATACACTTTGGGTGAGGTTCTAGAATGATAGGTTTGTTTCCGGATACATTCTCTGACTATGTACACGTTTGAATATCAGTTATATGTCATTGACAGCTGCCTAGACTTCTTGGAACATCACACTGGATTTTCAGGGGAATGGGGTACCAAGCTGGTGATATGGACCATTTATCTGGACATGCTGGACAGATTGCAACAGTTGTGGGGTATAAATATGCATACAACTTACATTTTGAACATTCTAGCAAATTCTGTACTGTTGTTGGGTGTAAGTATGCATACAGCTTTCTATCTGGACATTGTATCACAATCTGTACAGTTGTGGGGTATGATTATGCATACAACTTAGTAGCAATCCCAGGATTCAGACCCCTGCTGTGTGTGACAAACTGTTATAGCTAACATCACAGTACACTGTGCTATCCGGTAATTGATGTAAAACTTTCAAGTGTTTTCTAAGTCTCCCTAACTTGTACAATATAACTGACCTCTTGGCAGTTCCAACATTGCAGGACTTCATGCCCATTTTATCTGCATACCACAGTGTGGGTGGCACTGCTTAAGATACAACATTACTATTTATAGTATGGAACAGATCGCCAATGTATGAGAGAAGAGTAAACAGAAGCACTCCAGGTGTTATACCTTTATTCACAGACTATTACACATTTATTTCTACTGGTACAACACTTTCTAAGGCTCTTATATTTATTTGTTATGACAGTACATGCAGACTGATTACTAACCTGCCTCACAACACAGCCTTTGCAGCCTAGCATCATGGGCTTGCTGGTTCGCAGCCTGCTCATCTGTAGCTGTCAGAGAAATGCAGTGATATTTAGCCATACCTATCCATAGTTTACACAAACTAGGCAATGATTTACTACTTAGTAGAATGAGTATTTACTCAGTAATGGAGCATTGGGCATCTGCCGAGACTCCTGGATCAACTGTTCCAGTAAATCCACCCTCTGCCACTTCAGGACAGCATGGTGGTGCCTGACCTGCTCACCAGTCTGGGGGATACCTGTGGCACTGGTGAGGTCATGGGGGAGACTGTCCCAGGCCTCCATTTTATACTGCGAGCCCTGGTACTGGCTCTGCAGTAGTCTCTGATCATGGCATTTTACCAGGAGCCATACCATGATTTTTGACTCCTGGATGCACCAGTGCTGCACTCTAAATCAAGTGCCTTCACCCACACCAGCCAGTCTACCTGTAGTAGGAAGCTGCAACCAGTTATGGGCAGTATTCCCGGCTGTGGGGTTTAAATGCAGACATTTCCCTGCACTTCCCCGTAATTGGCCAGTTTTGAAAAGGCTAAGCCATGGGCAGACCTGTTTACATGAGGCTGGCAATGCTTAAAGAGGTATAACAGTAGGCAGATTGAATTGGTTCACCTACACATTGCTTACACTTACTAACTTGAGCTGTGCTGTGGTTAGCATTGCTTAATGGTTAAGTAACACTATATTTGCCATTTGCAATGATTTATTCATCATTACAGGTTATATATGTGTCTGGTACCCATGATTCATGTGTACATACACTGTATACAATAACACCTCCAATCTATGCTTACTGCAGTACTCCAGTTCACATATTTATGTTCTGTGGCAGGTTATCCAACATCACACTGTACATAAATGCAGTTGACATGTTTGGTTTGATTTTCCTCTGGTGAGACTTAGTTTGCTGATACCTCATGCTTATCTATTGCTATGATGGCTTGGTGGGTAACTACTGTTACTATAGTGTACAGGGTCCTGAGTTTGAGCCTTGCAGAGGCAGTTTATTTTGTTGCTGGGCAGAACATGGCCCATTGGATCCAGAGTGATTAAAGCACTTTAAAGCAGTTGCAAGAGGGTATGTGTGGGTTTGCGTGATGGTAAGCACTACTAACCTCCAGATACAGTTTCTTACACTCAGTTAGCTTCTAATTTGCTTAATCTGTGTAGGCAATGCTTACTCCCATGCAAACTCACTTATACATGCTTACTACTGCTTATTTGTGCTTAAACCTGCTTACTAGTGCCTTATTCATTATGACACTGACACTTTCATGCAGTACTCCAGTTCACATTTAAATGTTATTATGTAGGTTATATGGCATAAATATGTAAATATATGCTCATATACAGTTTTCATGTGGAAAATTATATGTGCTGCAGTGGGACTCGAACTGGGAATGCCTGTTCGTTAGGCAGATGCTCTAACCACTCCACTATTGCTTTGCTGCTTCATTTGCATATATATTCCTTGTTATCCTCTTCAGTCTTTTCAGCTGCTTTAACCATAGCTAAGTGATGGGCAAACCCGCACACGTACGGTTAGCTATACTCAGGGTTTTAAAAAAAATAAATACAAGGGTTTCTTCATTTTATTTCAATGTACTGTTGCTGTTGAACACATGGGACTGTTGGTGGAGATATGTGGACACCTATGAGCGGTTTCGTTCATTTATTTACACTTTCCTCTGTTCTACTTTGCAGGGCCATGTTTATTCTCAGACACACCGCCTGCACTTGTCCACACTCAGTGTAGGATTTGAAGCTCTGGTGGCGCGCCTTCATTATTATGCATGGCGTGCTGCCTTCCTCCTCTTAAATTGCCACTTACGTGCAGGACTAGTTTAGTCCTGCATGGCAGATTAGTGAATCTGGGGGTCCAACTTAATCATGAGAATGAAATATAAAGACATAAGAAAAGGCAAAGGGCATCCATATTTTCCCAACAGAGTAATTCAATCCCTAGAAATGATTCCTCTTTAAGAACTATGGAATCGCCACTAAGATGTGCACTGACTTATTGCATGGATAATAAGCAAATCTGTTATATTATTAAAAGATTTTGGCCTATTCTAACTACTGATGAGAAATTTAAAAATATAATAGGAGAGAGTCCTAAATTTGTATTTAAGAACAAGAAAAACGCCAAAAAGCTCCTATGTAATACGAATGGATTCACTAAGCCGATATAATCTAATAGGAAAGGCATGTTCAGGTGCCGAAAGTGTAAAGCCTGTGATTTTATGGACAGTGTTAATACATTTGTCCACCCATGTACTGACAAGACCTATTTCTTTAACGTGTATGTGGACTGCAACACTTATCTTGTTTATTTAGCATCTTGCCAACATTGCAGTGCTTTCTACATTAGAAGAACTGATCAGAGGTTCAAAGACTGAATATTAAGGCATATCAGGGACATACATAATAACGATATGAATAATACACTGGCGGTGCAGGTATCCCAATATCCCAACCATCATTTTAAATTTAAGGCCATTGAGGTAGCAGACCAAGCAGTAAGAGAAGGGGATGTCTATAATAGGACTGAGTTACGTGAAATTAGCTGGATTGTTAACTTGCAAGCAAACCGCCCTCCAGGGCTAAATAATGTGGTCCTGCTAAAACTCGTTTTAAAAAACAAAAGGAATTTCACTAAAAGTCAGTAAGAGACTTGGGATCTCATTTGAAATTGATTGTTTTTGATGAAACCAGTCTCTGACTGAGTAACTGTTTTGTCCTAAAATGAGAAGAAAAGTTTAGAATTATTTCTGAAATCTTGGACAGAAGATACAAACTAATTGTTTCAAGGAAGAGATATTCATGCATGTGATAATCTGGTGATTTAAATGGGTGATGTTTAAGGTTCAAAAAACAACATCTTGTGTCTAAAATATTTGCTCTCTTGAATTTTTTGGTTGGATAAAGAAAAGACATTTGTCACTCTATAGGCCGATATAACATGGTTTTGTCTAATCATCGAACATAAAATAGCGAAACACTATTGGTCGTTAATAGGAGGCTCGACCTTTGATGTGTAACTGATTTTCTAAAAGAGAGACCAATATTGATTGGCCAAGAGAGAAGGCATCTGTTACTTCATAGGCTGATATAACATGTTTTTATTCAATCATATAATATGAAATAGTGAAACATTATTGGTCAAAAAGTTTTGCCTTCATGATTTCTTTGATTGGCCAAGAGAAAAGGTATCTGTTACTCTATAGGCTAATATAATGTGGCTTTGTTCAATCACAGAGTATGAAATAGCGAAACATTATTGGCTTTTGACAGGAGGCTTGGCCCTTGGTATGTGACTGATTGACTAAGATAGAGAACAGACTCGACATAGAAATGAACTAAGTGAACCGCATAGAGGCATAATAGTTATGAATTTGGATCAAAGACTGAATGGTCGATTAATAATTTTTACAACTAGTTTTAAGAAGAAATAGCATGTATTGGTCACTTTTGGAAGTGAATATTAGGAAAATCACTGTTTATTGTCCTTCAATGAAACTCTTTATGTTTCAGAACATTTACTTCCTGAATCCTCTTCCATTGGACAAAAAAAGAGGCCAATCTGGATAACTATGACCATTGGTTTATGATACCCTCTTCATGATGGGATTGGATAGATTCTCTAGCATGTATTTAAATATGTATAGAATTGAACTAATTGGTACAGAAAGAATTAAATAACAATGAATGCCTTTTTAATATAAATGGGCTGTTTTATTCAGAGTCTTTAAAGAGTATACCAAACACCAAACAAAACCAGCTAAAGAAGAACACAAAATACACCGGCACAATAACACCAGCAACAGACATTGCCAACATACTGGCTGACAGGTTCAGTGCAAACTTCTCGAAAAGGAGAGATATCTATACCAAACGATTGCAGCCCCCCAGACATCTCCAGCGCCCAAGTGAGAACTGCTCTCTCCAAAGCAAAAAACACAGCATCCATGGGACCTGATGGTGTCCCCGGCTGTGTGCTCCACGAACTCAATGAGGAATTAAACCCACATTTAGGACAGCTGTTTAATCAAAGTCTTACCTCTGGATACGTACCCAGGGAGTGGCGCACTGCAACTGTGGTCCCACTTCACAAAGGCGGTGCCTCCACCGACCCTGGAAATTACCGGCCCATTATCTTGACAAGCCTTATCTGCAAAGCCATGGAGAGGATCATAATGGACCTCATAAATAAAGACATAGGGAATTTGCAGACTTTGGATCCAACCCAGTTTGGCTTTGTCAAAGGCAGATCATGCCTTTTAAACTTGGTTGACTTTTTAAATAGTCACCAAAGCCATTGATGAGGAAAGGCAGTCCATACAGCCTACCTCGATCTGGCTAAGGCCTTGATACAATACCCCACTCGGTATCATTGAAAACTCATCAGCTTAAATGTTAACCCATACATCACAAGATGGGTTGCAAACTGGCTGAGTGACAGAACCCACAGGGTTAGAGTTGCTGGCGCCATGTCAGACTCAAAGCCTGTCACAAGTGGTGTCCCACAGGGCTCAGTCCTGGGCCCACTCTTGTTTGGCATCTACTTTTCCAAGTACAAGCAAACACAGGAGGGTTATGGCTGACAAAGTTTGCAGGTGACTGCAAACTGGCCATAGTAGAAAACACATCTGACACAGATATCCTTCAGAAGGGTCTCACAGAAACGGATAACTGGTGCCAGAGCCACGGCCTAAAGTTAAATGCCAAAAATGCATAGTCATACCCTTCGGGAAAAACAAGGTTACCTAGCTACCAAATAGGTGGCAATCCACTGAGCACAGAAGAAGTTATCAGGGACCTGGGGACCCAGGTTGATAGTAGTCTGTCATTCGACACCCATGTAGCTAAAGTAGTCAGGAAGACCTTCTACATTGCCCACCTTATCATGAAGGGATTCTCATCTAGATCAAGGAAGGTCATGGTCTCCCTTTACTCATCACTCATCAGACCAATGATTGAGTACAATGCCCCATTCGAATGTATCTGACCCGACACTTGCAGCAGCTGGAGAGGCCACAAAAGTTCCTCACCAAAAGGATAAAGGGTCTCAAAAATCTGTCCTATGCTGCCCGACTGAAAGAACTCCAGCTCTATTCAGTCGCCACCTAAACACACTGCTCAGAGGTGACCTTTGCCTAACATACAAGGCCATGTCAAACCCAGATTTGATGAATATGCTTCACCTCAAAAATCTAGATCCATCAGAGCCACAAGGCGGAGACTTAAACCTCGACACGGCTATTAATAGGACGTGCTGGAGGGATAGATTCATCACCCAAAGACTCCTATGCTGTGGAACAAAATCCCGTACATGTGAGGCAGAGCACCTCGCTGGCCTTGTTCAAGAGAAATCTTGACCAATGGATGGGAGATCGCAGATATACCCCAGGGATTACCTCAGTGTCACTGCTCGACAGAGGCACAGCAAAATAATGGGTATAGTTCCCCATACTAAAGGGGTGGCGTAAGCCACAAAACGATGGGCTAGGCTTGTAAATGCCCTCGGGCAGATAGCCTAGTATGAACCTATGAACCTATGAACCTATGAACTTCTTTTTTAATACAGCAACACTGATCTGGTACCTCGGTAATTCGCCTTCAAGGATTACAATAGTACAATTTCAGCTGTCTTAAATATTCAAATACAAGCAGCCACTTAACAAGATCCAATTAATTAAGTAATTACTAATTAATGCAATTTAAATAAACTTTTCATTTGATAATTATATAATACATAATATATAAAAAATATGTATCAAAATTCATGTAAAGAATTCTATAAAAAATACAAAACTTCATATACATAAATCCACACAAAACAACAACACTCATCCAATTATTATAAATGCATTTTACTAAACTAACTTGACCCTGTTAAATATTTTAAATACCAACTTCTTGATTTAAACCACGGGGCCTTAGAGTATGAAATTTAAATATCATTCTAGTTTCTAACTCCAATAATTTACCAACAAAATCACCCCCTCTAGGCAAGAAAGGTTTTGCAAGAACTGAAAAATTTAAACCAGTATCTGAACCCTCATGCATTTCATGAAAATGGTTAGATATAGGAATCAATTCATTTTTATTTCTTATATCTCTAAGATGTTCCAAAACTTGAATTTTCATCATCTGTTTTGTCTGGCCTATATATCATTTTATATCAGAGCATGAACACCCCAAAATATAAACCACCTCTGTCAATCTGCAGTTAAAATAACATCTAGAACCAAATAATTTCCCATTAATTAAAGTTCCTGACAAATCTTTAGCCCTATTACAAATACTGCAATGACCACAGGGGAAGGTACCCATAGGTAAATTCATGTTAGGCCCCACAATGAAATTATAATTTAATAATTCCTTCAAATTTTTTCCTTTGCTAAATGAAAATGTGACATGTTTGGGGAATAAGTGGCCAATATTTTCGTCCTCAGAAATAATGTACCAAAATCTTTTAATAATCTTAACCAGCATATCAGAACAAGGAATAAATTTCCTGTTATAAAATAACCTTTTGTCCACATCTCTGTTAACAAAAAAAATATTCTCTCCAAAATTCCCATATCTTCTAGCCAACATTCATTGTGATTTTTGTGTAACATCCCCTAGTATTGCATGCTTACATCTCAATAGTCTTTCCTCATCATAACCTCTATTTTTTAATCTACTCTCTACATTATCCAATTCCACCACTTTCTGACTCATATTACTAGTATGATCAAAATTATTTTAAATTTAGCACTAGGTAAGGAGTTTAACAAATGTTCTGGATGCATGCTAGTAGCATATAGGAACATATTCACTGAGGTTAATTTCCTAAATGGTTTAAAGCCAATAGCTTCACCATCCCCATACAATGTCACATCCAAAAAAATAATAGTTTCTCTACTAAACTCATAGGAAAAATTCAAACCATGTTCATTGCAGTTAAGGGTCTCAAAAAACCCAAAAAATCACAAATATATCCCTTACAAATAAAGATAAGGTCATCAATAAAGCACTTATAAAGCACAACCTTATCCCTATAAAAGCAGGTGGGATATATAAACTTACTTTCAAAATATACCATATATATAATAGCATATGAGGGACCATAAGAAGCCCCCATAGCTGTGCCCTTCAACTGCAGGAAAATGTTTTTTCAAAGGAAAAATAATTGTGGGTTAAACAGAATTCCAATAGGTTAACCAAACAAGCTGTTATTGGGCCTTCACCTAACATATCCACAATAGCCTCAATTCCCCGTCTTAATTTCATATTTGTATATAATGATTTGACATCAACAGTAATCCAGTAATAATCATCTTGCCATCTGGATTTAACTAACTCATTTAATAAATCTTGTGTATTCGAAATATGTGCAGAAACATTACATAGATATTTTTTTAAATGAAAATCAACAAAAATGCTTACATTGCTTAGATAGGAGCCCACCCTTGATATACTAGGACTCCCAGGGGGCCTCTCTAAATTTTTATGCACCTTTGGCAGGGCATACATAATAAGGGCAACTATTTTAACATGTAACTTTTTAACATCTTTACAGTCAAGAAAACCCAAACGTTCTCCCCTTTCCAGTAATGCCAACAGTTCTTCATTATAATTCATAACTGGGTTCCTAGATAAAAGCTTATATTCATCTTCACAACCTAGTATGTCACCTATCATTTCACAATACAGCTGTTTATCCAAACCCACCCAATTACCACCTTTATCTGCACATTTAAAAATGAATTCCATTTTTAGCTTTTTTAAATTTTTTAAAGCCAATCACTCGTTCTTGGTTAGATTGTATGATTTCTTCTGCTTCACGAACATAATGAAAGAAATGGAAATTTCCATATACACAATTTTTTGAAACCAAGTAATGGCAGGCACATTTATCATAGGCATAAATTTACTCTCAATTGGAAAATTAGGTAACTGTAATTTACCTTACCCAGTGGCATAAAGTAAACTATCACTGTCATCAACATTTTCAAACTCTAAAGTTTCAGATTCATAATCATAAATAGAGACATTCATTAAATCATCTTCACATGCAATAATGCCTTCACATTCATCATTATTTCCCATGTTGTTTGCCACTTCACTACATACATTTTCCCCAAAATATACAATTAATAACAGCTTTCTACAGAACGCCTTTAACTCAAAATATAGGTCGACAAAAGAGGGTATGAATGTGGGTACAAATGTACTGCCTTTAAGTAATACAGCCTCCATATCATCAGAAAGGCTAAGCTTAGATAAGTTAATAACATGCATTACTTGTGCATGGTACTCACAACCAGAAACTACATGTCCATTATTTAAAGCGGTTTCTTTTCCTCCTGCCTCCTCTCCCATGATTCGTCTGATTCAACTGAAAAGTACAGTTATCATTAGAAGTTACAACCTGATTCACATCTTCAGCTTCCGAAGCTGAAGATACAGCAAAAGAAACAGATTTGGTTCCATCCTTCTCCATAGAAGATGCCAATACACTATGGCGCTTCTGACTGTTATTTCTCACCTTTGACTTGCTTCGTGATGACTCCCGTTGCCATGAGAACAATATACCAGTCTCATAGTCCTTCATGTCTTGTAAGAGCTTATTTCTTTTACATTGGATAATTTCAGTATCCAGTTTAGAGACTCTTTCACTTATTGAGGACATCTGCAACTGATAACAGGACTATTCCACCACCTCATCCTGTAAGTACAGAATCTCCCCCTTTAGTTTATCATGCGCCCTCAAGTTGCGTTTAATTAAAATCCAAAGCCAAGACAGAGTGCACTGTAACGAAGCCTGTTTCCACTCCTCAGATAAATCACTATCCTCCTCTGTAAAATTTGTGGCAGGCAACCGATCAATACGTAACCCCCCTCGGGGTTAAATTCAAACTCACATATTTCTCGAGGAGGCGGGCATCCAGAAACAAAGCAATCTCCTTCACCATAAGTCTTTCCAGTTGCAAAAAATTAGAAGTTATGTACTTACCATAACGTTCCATCTGAGTAGGTGGATTCATTTGTCTGCAACCTGTGGGTTATGGATCCGATATTGGATCTGAACCGGCATGGTTATCCAGCTATGGATCCGAGCTCTTAGCTCCTCCCCTCACCCATAATGCCCTGCTCTCCCTACATGACCTCAGATCGAGTTTGCCCTGAATCAAAATACCCTGGAAAGGGTAACACGTAATATGCAGGAAACTGACAAGGCCAGGGGGATAGGAGGGCGGGATGGTTGCAGACAAATGAATCCACCTACTCAGATGGAACGTTATGGTAAGTACATAACTTCTAAATCTGATGTAGGAGATTCATTTGTCTGCAACCTGTGGGACAGAGTCCCCAGCTACCTGAATCTTGGGCGGCCGTCATGGAAAGATATTCCGGAGCACCGCGGTGCCAAAGGATGCTCTACCTCTAGATGTGATATCCAGCTTGTAATGAGAAATAAAGGTGTGAGATGAAGCCCAAGTGGCTGATGAACAAATGTCATCCAGAGGAATCCTAGCCTTAAAGGCCGCTGAGGTAGAAACTGACCGGGTCGAATGGGCATGGACTCCCTCCGGTGCGGGTCTCCCAGAAGCTTGATAAGCTAAAAGAATACATTGCGAAATCCAGCGTGACAAGGAGACTTTGGAATTTGGCTTACCCAGATTGAATTTGGCAAAAGAAATGAACAACTGGTCGGATTGTCTATGACCAGCTGTCCTGTTAAGATAAAAACAAAGCTGCCTGTGAACATCCAAGGAATGCAGCTTGTATTCACCCTTGTTTTGATATTTAGGAAAGAAAACAGGGAGGTTAATAGACTGATTAATGTTTGCTTCTGAAGCTACCTTAGGAAGAAAGGAGGGATTGGTCCTGAGGTATACGCGGTCTGGATGGAAGACCAAGTAAGGAGGCTTTATGGATAAGGCTTGAAGTTCCGAAACCCTTTTGGCCGAAGTAATGGCTACTAAAGAAGCAGTCTTGAGAGATAAAAATTTAAGATCTACTGTGGCCGCAGGTTTGAAGGGGGGAACGGTCAAGGCCTGAAGAACCAAAGAAAGATCCCATGGAGGAACCGCTTGCTTGATAGGGGGTCTAAGGAGAAAGGTGCCTTTTAGGAAGATTTTACACAATTTGGCAGACATAAGAGGTCCAGAGTCATGACCAACATGATAATGAGAAATGGCCGCAAGCTGCACTTTGACCGTGGAACTACTGGCACCATCATTAAAAAGAGTGGTTAGGAAGTCTAGCACCAGAGGAAGGGGAACGGTGAAGGGATCTAGACCTTGCCGCTCCACCCAAATGGAGAATTGTTTCCATTTACTGCGGTAAACTTTCCTGGTAGATGGTTTATGAGCCGCTACCAGGATGGCCTTAACGGGGGACGAGATACCGGGAGTCCTAATTAGGAGTGGAACTGGAGCAGCCAAGCAGTCAGCTTCAGGTTGTCCAGATTCGGAGTTGGTAGGTTCGATGGGTGCGATATCAGATCCGGAATGGGATCTAGAATCCAAGGTGGATTCACCGAGTGAGACCTTAGGTAACGGAACCAGATCTCTCGAGGCCAGAATGGGGCAATGAGGATCATTCTGCAACCCAACCGAGAGGCTTTCTGAAGAACTTGGAGCATCAGAGGCAAAGGGGGGTAAGCGTAAAAAAGACCGGGAGGCCAAGCATGCACCAGAGCGTCTCTCGGGGAATCCCCTGGAGGAGGGATTAGAGCGAAAAAACTGTCGCACTTGGTGTTTAAGGGAGACACAAAAAGATCGCAACAAGGAGTTCCCCACCGTGCGAAGATACGTTTCGCTACTTGAGCATTGAGAGACCACTCGTACGGGGAGAGAATGGTGCGACTGAGCTTGTCCGCAAGGATGTTGGACCGACCCGGAATATGCGTTGCGATGAGAAAGCGATTGGTGGAGATCGCCCATTCCCACACTCTCATGGCTTCTCGACATAAGGGATAAGACCTGGTTCCCCCCTGTTTGTTAATGTACCAGACTACCGACATGTTGTCTGACTGAATTGCAATTGTTCCCAGGGGAAGAAAGGCCTGAAGTGCTCGCAACGCCAGGAGCACTGCTCTCATCTCTAGAACATTGATATGCAGGGAGGTCTCTGAGTCGTTCCACGTGCCTTGGACCGTCCTGCCTGCAAAATGCCCCCCCCCCCACCCAAGGCGAGAGGCGTCCATGGTCACCGTGGCAAGAGGGGGAGAAGCACAAAAGGGGTGGCCTCTGTGGAGATCCTGTGAGTGGAGCCACCACAAGAGGGACCGCTTGCAAGCCTTGCTGATCGCAATGGGATGATGCAGAGGTAGAGCAAGGTAAGACCAGTGAACTTGAAGTGTCCACTGAAGGACCTGCATGTTGAACCTGGCGAGTGGAAGAAGAGATATTGCTGCCGCCATGGACCCTAGAGCCCTCAGGACCAATTCCGCCAGAACAGAGCTGGAGTGGAGGATGGCCCGCACCTGGAGTCGCAGATTCTGAACTCTGTCGGCTGTGAGGAAGGCTCTTAACTCCCTCGTGTCTAATCTGGCACCTATAAAATCTATCAACTGAGTAGGGGCCAGGTTGGATTTTGCTACATTTATCGTGATGCCCAGGCGGGGAGCTAGATGAAGAAAGGAGTCTCGCACCAATGATAGTAGATCCCTTGCTGGGGCGGTAAGAAGCCAGTCGTCCAGGTACGGGAAGACCTGCACCCCCTGAAACCTCAGGTGGGCCGCAACCACTGCTAATACTTTGGTGAACACCCTGGGGGCTGTAGTGAGACCAAAGGGAAGGACCCTGAACTGGTAGTGACTGGCTCCCAGCCGGAAGCGAAGAAACCTCCTGGAACATCTGTCCATTAGTATGTGGTAGTATGCATCCTTGAGGTCTATAGAGCACATCCAGTGATTCTCTCCCAGAAGGGGAAGGATGGATTGCAAGGTGACCATCCGGAACTTCTCCTTGGGAACTGCCAGGTTTAACAGGGACAGGTCTAAAATTGGTCTTAGGTCCCCCGTCTTCTTTGGCACTAAAAAGAACCTGGAGTAGAACCCTGATCCGATCTGGTCTGGGGGGACGGGCTGGATGGCTCTTTTCCCCAGCAGATGGCCAATTTCTGCTGAAGCGGCCTCCCACTGACCGGGTGGAACATCGGGGAGGGATTTTAATTTTGGAATGTGATGAAAGGGGATCTTATATCCTCTGGATATAATGCGGAGGACCCAGCGGTCTGATGTTATGGACTCCCATGCCGCTAGGTGCTCTGAAAAACGTCCCTCGACTGCCTCCAGAGTGGAGCAGTCGGGCAACCCTTCAGGGCTGCTGCACGGGCCGTTCAGAGAAAGGTTCTCTGGACCCGAAGTTCCTGGGAGCCCCTCTGCCCCTGGGGCGGCGTCCTCCCTGTCCTCCTCTGCCACGGAAGGACTGGTTGTCCAGAGCGGGTTGGGATTGCTGCGACTTCCAGAACCACATCTTCTCCTGGCCCTTTTGGTTCCTAGAGTAGGGCCTCTGGGGCACAGAGAAGCGGATTCTGACGGCAGACAGCGTCTTCCCATCCTTTTCACTCTGGGTCAAGGTGTCGCGAACCGTCTTGCCAAAAAGGGCAGAACCATCGAAGGGGGCATTCGCGAAGGATGCCTTGAAGGGGTCTGTGAAATTGCAATGGCGGAGCCAGGCCTGGTGTCTCGTGACTAGGCCTACTCCTGCAGCTCTAGCGGCTCCCTCAGTAGCATGGGACAGCAACCGCATAGAGGTATTCGTCACGGACCGAAGAGTGGCCATACGGGTGGAGTGCAAAAGTTTGTCCTCCTCCGACATGGACTCAGGGGGGAATGCAGCGTATTCTTTAATAAGATCACGCTGCATCCTGATAACATGTGCCAGGTAGTTGAGCGCCCTCACTGAGAAGGTCGCTGAACTAAACATTCGCTTCCTCAAGTGGTCCATCATCCGAGACTCCTTGCTCGGAGGATGGACTGAGGGACTCTCCTGGGCGAGTTCCCTCTTGGTGGCTGCTGTCGTCAACATGGCATCTACTGGGGGTCCCTTACTCCAGTGGGCATGGTCTGCAGGGGGGCTAAGGATTCTGTCTGGCCTTTTGGGGATTGGCTCCATGGTGTCCGGTTCCTTCCACGCCCTGGTGGTAATAAGGTCCACCAGGGGATCGGCAGGAGGGGACACCCAAGAGGTAGACGGGCCCGCTTCAAATGCCTCCAAGAACACGGACTCGTCCGAGGACGACTTGGGGGCAGACCACCCCCCCGTATGCGAAGCATTTCCATGATGTCTCCAAAGGATCTTGGGGAGCCTTCCCCTTCCTCCAAATCCGTGTCTTCAGTTAAAGACTCGGGGGAGTCTATGTGCCTCCTTTTACACGTATGCTTGCGAGGGGCTTCCTCGGGGGGGCTGTCCGAGGAGCCCTCGCAAGCAGTGTCTTGTTCCAAAGGAACAGCTTGGGGCACTGAAGCAGGCTGTCCCAGTGGCCGGATGGTGGAAGCCTGACCCAGTGCAGATGGAGCGCAGGACGGAGCCGAAGCAAGTGCCGGGGGTCCGGAAGCCCTCAACAGAGCCCTCTCCACTACATCAAAAGCCGAGGGGGAGCCAGCCTTGACCAAAGGATCCGAAAGTCGGCTCCCCCTCGGATCTGAAGAGTGGATCGGAGCCGGCCACGAGATACTCGGATCCGAGGGACCAGTGTGCTCCGACACAGATGGTGCCGAAGGCACACTAAGTCCCCTGGATCCGAAGCTCGGAGCCAGGCTCCGAGAGGTCAGATCCAAAACACTCAAGGGCAGGGTCGGATCCGAAGTACCTAGTACTATCGGCGCCGACCCACCCCCGGCTCCGAAGCTGCCCGGCTCTGAACGCTCTGAACCCGGGTAGCGGGTCGGAGAAGGAGCTATAGGCTTGAAAAATGGGGTCGAGCTCCCCCCCTGAGGGGGGGGAGGCAGGAGCACTCCCATCTGCATCTGGGCCTGGATGAATCTTCTCATCATCCGGTCCAGATCAGCGTCAGAAAGGCTATATGTGGATCTCGAAGAGGCTACCGAGGTAGGCCTTGAGTGCCTCCTCGATAGCCTCGACGGAGATCGGGTCTCCTCCTCCTCAGGCCCCGGTGAAAAGCAGACCGGAGACCGGAGCCGAGGGGGGGAGAGCCAACAGCCAAGGAGGCCAGAGGAGAAGCCCGCTTAGCTGGCGGGGCCGAAACGGAGGTCTCGGCCTGCCGCTTGTGGTGCTTCTCTCTCCGATCCTTTTTTCTTTGCTCTCTCTCCTCCAACCCAGCAGTGGGAGGTTGAGTCCCAGGTGGAGGAGGGGGAGCAGGCGAGGAGGGAACCGAAGCCACTGTACCCACCACAGGAGTGGGAGCCGAAGCCGAGTCTGGGGGTAGAAGTCCCGCCAGGACCAGCTTCGACCTCCGCTCCTTCAATGCCCTGGGGTTGAACCCTGCACAAATGGAACATCCGGAAGTGAGGTGTTCAACCCCAAGGCATCGAACGCACCGAGTGTGGCCATCAGCAGGGGAAAGCTTATGGCCACACTCGGAGCACTTCGAAAATATTGCCTTAGGGGCTTCTGACATAACTAAAGTCTTTTTTTTTTTTTTTTTTTTTTTTTACAAAAAAATAAAAGACAGAGAACTAGTACTAAACTAGCACACACACAAGGCCCCAAACAGTACACTCAACAGAAACTACGACCAGCGAGGGGAGGGTATAAACTTAAAGTTTTAAAAGTAAAAATGTTTAACTGAAACTATCAAAAGATTAAGGGGAACCTAACACAATCACTCAAAACTAACTGCAAAAATTCAAAATAAAGCTTTCTTTAGGTAAAATAGTCACTTAGCTGAAGAGCTCAGATGATCCAAGACCTGGTTACCAGCGCGGCAAACTAGATCTGAGGTCATGTAGGGAGAGCAGGGCATTATGGGTGAGGGGAGGAGCTAAGAGCTCGGATCCATAGCTGGATAACCATGCCGGTTCAGATCCGATATCGGATCCATAACCCACAGGTTGCAGACAAATGAATCTCCTACTTCAGATTGCCCCTTAGAGTCACGACTGTTGTTAGCATTCCATGGATCCATCTGTGCAAATTTTTAATCTCGTTCACTCACCATATCAGCAAAACTAGGTAACCCAGGCATATCAAGGAGCCCAGCTGCTTGGAACATGCTGATGCTGGTACTGGTGTTAGAAAATATAACAAACACCAAACAAAACCAGCTAAAGAAGAACACAAAATACATCAGCACAATACCACCAGCAACTTTTGTTTTAATACAGTAACAGTGATCTGGCACCTCGACAATTCGCCTTCAAGGATCACAATAGTACAATTTCAGCTGCCTTAAATATTGAAATACAAGCAGCCACTTAGCAAGATCCAATTAATTAATTACTAATTAATACATGTGGTGTTTTGTGTGGATTTATGTATATGAAGTTTTGTATTTTTTATATAATTCTTTACATGAATTTTGATACATATTTTTTATATATTATGTATTATATAATTATCAAATGAAAAGTTTATTTAAATTGTATTAATTAGTAATTAATTAATTGAATCTTGTTAAGTGGCTGCTTGTATTTGAATATTTAAGGCAGTTGAAATTGTACTATTGTGATCCTTGAAGGCGAATTGCCGAGGTGCCAGATCACTGTTGCTGTATTAAAAAAGAAGTTGCTGGTGATATTGTGCTGGTATATTTTGTGTTCTTCTTTAAAGACTATAACTAGTGAAACATCTTCTTGATATAAATATATGTCCTTACTGGGAATTTCTTGTGTATGAAAGCATTGACCTTCTGAACGTCTTTTGACTAACCGAGACAAGAGACAGGCTTAGAAAATATACTACTAGTGACTATATGTTTGATTGGATTAGATAGAACTGCATTGTGATTCTACTGGACTCCTGAAGAGGAAGTTTAATGCCAAATGATTGGCTATAAAATGTGGGCATCTTTAGGAAGCAAAAAATGATTGGGGATTCACTCTTTTAAAAATGTTAATGATACAGTTTGAAATATATGATCTGAGGAAGGCTAAAAAGTCGAAAGCGCTTATTTAACTGATTTATAATTTTTTATTTTATTTTGGCAATAAATAGTTTTAACAGTTTTTGCTGCCATGGTGGTTTACCGAAGATTTTGTTCTTTGCTGACCTTTTTCTTCATTCAGGACCTTCAGCAGTGTATAGGTGTATCTTTACAACATCAGTGTGCCTGACTATAGAGTCACCTAAACAATTGTCATAACACTGAATGCCAACTACTCAAATCCTGTGACAGGACTTTTTATTTATGCTTTGGAAATGATTAAGTCATCTGGTCTGAAGACCCTTTTCCGTCAAGACACATACCACTAGGGCAAGTGCAATTGCAAACAAAGATTGGATTACATGCAAACATATTATGTAAGGTCCAGGACAAATAGCAACACCCACCTGCATCAGTCTTATATGCTTTAGATTAATTTAAATACTTTTATTAAATCTCCTTGCATTGTCACATCTCTGAATAGTGTATAAGATATAAATGGAATGGTACCATAATATGCAGTCATAAAACAAATGCTTCCATGGTTACAATGCTCTTATAGATTTATTCCATATGATTTGACCAATAATTGCAATAAAACTGTTTAACCATAATGTATGTCAAATCACCAATGGCTGTCAGTGCACATACTGGTACAGGACTGGTTGACGTTTGCCCTGTGGTACAATTAAAGCTTTAATGTCTGTCTTGCTCTGATGGGTTGACAGGATCAATGACCATGTGCTATGAAGTATAAGCACCATAGTAACTTTCCTCTGTCCTTACGATAGGTAGATGGCCTTACGATAATTTTATCAGAGATGTGCAGACTTTAATCAGTCTATGTGTGTGCACTATAAATGAGTGCACTGGACATTGTAATCATAGGTTTGCATTATTTTCAATATTCTTTAATGTAATTGTCATATTCAATGAAAAGCAATGAAAGTGTACTGACCACTGGGGGTGGGGGTGGGGGTGTGAGGGGATACCAGGAAGAAGAGGTGGCAGGGAGGAGACTGAATGTGACTGTTTCGCAGCTTGTCTCCTGTGCTCAAGGTAATTTGAAACCCACCGAAGAGCTTGTGGGGAACAAATGGCACATCAGGATTATTATTAACTGAATCAACCATCTCTAATAAATGAAGAAATAAGACACCAGCATCATAAGGGAGGGTGCTGCATTCCTGAGTGTGCTGTCTTTCATATGAGACAGTAAACTGAGGTTAAATCTGGTTGAGTTGATGGTAGCTCAGGTGGATGCAAAAACATCCCATGACACCTTTAAAAAAAAATAAGGGAAGATCCACAGTGCCCTGGCCAAATTTCCCCGAGTAGTATAAATACCATGTCAGGTTTCCACAGAACAGAATATACTAACCTAGTGGGACTTACCTGGTCAACAAAGGTTAGAATAAAAAATAAATAAATAAATAAATAATAAAAGCACTGTCCTAACTCAGATGAATACATGGACATTCAACAAAATTCAAAAGAGCAGTAATAATTTTGAGGTTTGGCCTAAAACCATGTCGTGCTTCACAGAACAGGCTGTCATCCTAGTAATACTGCCACAGCTGGTGATCAATACAGGTCTATATTATTCCAATGAAAACTCAAGTCAGCGAATACAGTTTTAACAACACTAAGTAAGCAAAATTCGCAAATATTGAAGCACACAAATAAAACATCTAACACATGAAAACGGTCACTAATTGTTTTGTGCAGGGGGGCAAGCGCCCCTGCAACCCCCATACCCCTACTATTTAAATATACCAACTCCGAGATCGTACTCCATTGAAGTAAAGGGAAGAATTCCATACAGTGATCTCCATTCACTTTTGCAATATTTGTGACTTTCGCTCAATAAGTGTTGCTCAAACTGCATTCACTGACTTCAGTTTTTGTTCATATAATATAGACCCAATTAATACACCTTGATGGGAGCCCTAAAACCACATCACGTTTCACAAAACAGGCTGTCATTATAGTAATGCTGCCACAGCAATTAATTAATGCGCTTCACTGGGAGCCCTAAAACCACGTCATGTTTCACAGAACAGACTGTCATCATAGTAATGTTGCCACGGCTGGTGATTAATGCACTTTGCTGGGAGCCCTAAAACCACATTTTGTTTCACAGAACAGACTGTCATCATAGTAATGTTGCCATGGCTGGTGATTAATGCACTTCGCTGGGAGCCCTAAAACCACGTCATGTTTCACAGAACAGGCTGTCATCATAGTAATGCTGCCATGGCTGGTGATTAATGCACTTAGCTGGGAGCCTTAAAACCACATTGTGTTTCACAGAACAGGCTGTCATCATAGTAATGCTGCCACGGCTGGTGATCAATGCACTTTACTGGGAGCTCTAAAACTACATTGTGTTTCACAGAACAGGCTGTCATTATAAACTGCTGCTATGGCTGGTGATTAATACACTTCACCGGGAGCTTCACTAAAGCGGATAGTAAAGCAGCAGGCATGAAATGATGAGCATCACTGGAGAGCCCACCATTATGGACAGGATAACTGTAAACTTTCATTGTGCTTATCCAGATAGTTCATGTGAGCAGCACCATGTAAGTCATAACTGGCCTGCAGGTGGCACAAACAGCTTGTTTACAAACTGCTCTGCGTTTCAGCAATACTTTTGCCTCAGTGTACCAGCTAGTGATGTGCAGCAGCAGAACATCAATGAGACATGACTCTGAGAAGCAAGATACTCTAAATAACATGCCCAAGTTTAATGTTTCATAAGCATTTTCCATGTAAAACTCAACAAACTAGTTGCCACTGTGAGGAAAGAAGATACTGCCAGCACAGCTAGCTGGAAATTTTTAAATAGTTATATATCATTTGTGAATATCAAACTAATTTATACAAGATGTTGGCGTTACAAATGTATTAGAACTGTGTGTCACATAAGATGCTTGCATTTCAAATGTATTAGAACTGTATGCCATCTGTATATCAAACTACTCTGTACAGATGTTTGTGTTGAAAAGGTATTTTGTAAAGTGCTCGTGCTTAAAATGTATCCAAAGTGTGCCCTACTGGAAGAGAACAGAAATATACACGCACTATTGTAACAGTTTAAATGTATATATTTTAACAGTGGAATTTGGAAAACAGGAGATTAACCTCAGTCCAGCAAACTGTAGAAAAATATCTGTAATTACTTCATGGGCTAAGCCATAAAGGATGGTATGTTTCAGTTCTCAATGCAGCTAGAGACAGAGTTTGCATTAGGAAGTTTTCTGTATTGTGTTCAGAGTGAACTAATTACTTCATCAGAAAGCATGAAGGAATGCAGTTGTTTTATGACTTCTAACACCTGCCAAGATCTGAGCAAAAGCCCTTCTCCCAGATTCACAAAAGCTTGCACGGAGTGCAAGATTGGTGTAGGAGGCCACGCAGGCAATATGTCTGCCATGCGATCCAAGAACAGCCTGCAGGGGCATGCACGAGCACTCCTGCACTGATCTTGCACAGACTAAGCCCTGGTATGCAAATCATCACATTTCAGGAGAAATCCATGCAAATGAGGTGATTTTACAATCCAGGAAGCTTGCAACAGTCCGTGCAAGAGTAATGCTATTTGCAGAAATGTACTCGGTCAGTAACCGAGTACATTTCTTCAAAATTGAAAATGGAGCTGTGACAGCTCCAAATAAAGGCTGCATATCATTGAGGAAGCATGCTAATGGCCAAGTATAAGGCCATTGGCATTGCAAACAATAAAAAAAAATAAAAAAAATCAACTTTTATTTTTTTTTGCCAATCTCGGCTGTTTAAGCATAGGGCAGCGGCGTGCAAATGGGATCAGGGGGATAAGAAAAAAAAACTAAAATAAACATTCTAACTAAAATCAGTATTCTGCCATGCAAGTCAATGGCAGGTGGAAGACAAAATGGCCAGTGAGTAGTGGTTGCTAAGGGGGAGGCTCAGTGTGAGACACGTAACTATGCATTAGCAGGCAATCCTATGCAAATGAGGGGAAGGATAGTGAATCCCAGTTTTCCCCAGCATGTGAGCCAGGTCCCAACAGTGTAAGAGTAGGAATAGCTTGGTGCAAGCCCAGGAGGTAGGTGACATCATGGGTGGGTGGGTGTGTCAGGCATACTGTAAGTGGATTGGAGCCCTGTGGCTCAGGTTTGCTTCTAGCTTAGCACAACTAAGCTAGAGGGTGTGTCTAAACTTGCTTAGCACTTTTTACAAAGTGTAAGTGGGTGTGTGTGCTGCACACTGGGTTTTACAGGAAGAAAAAAGAAGTTAAAGCAGGAAATACCAGCACTGTGCACATTTGAGCACTCTGCATGGCGTGCACACTGGCTTAAACAGGATGGCAATGGGAAGGGAAAACAACAGTAGGAAGGTAATCAAGGAGAACTAGCTTAGCTGGCAGGTGAAATGTATCAGAACCAGCCAACTACACAGGCAGCAGACCAGCCCAGCCCAGCCCAGCACACCACTATAAACTATGCAAACATCTTTCCCCCTTGTTTTTTGCCAAAAACTCTGCACCACTGGTGTATACGAATGGGGAAATCTTACAAAACGAAAGCAAGAGAAAAAATGTTAGGGGCTGTTTTGCTATCATAAACCAGCAATTCGGCAGTAGTATCAAATGCTATTTTATTGTTTCTTTATTGTGGCTGACATGGATACCCTGGAGGACGCTTTGACCAGCAAGTGTACACCAGGAGACGATAGCGACTTGCAGAGGCTTCCCTTGGAGGTCTCTTCATTAAAAGGTGAAGTCTCACGCCTTTTGGAACTTATGACACAACCAGAGCCGAAATGGCAGGTTTTACTGAGTCAGAATAGAGTGTCTAATCATTTGTGCATCAGTGATTCAGACTCGGAACTGCACAATGGGCAAAAAAAAATGAATAGGCGCTTCAACAGCGCCAGAAACTGTGGATTTACAAAAAACTGGTATGGAAAACAGTCGGTTTTCTGACAAAGAATTCACTTTTGACTTCTCATTATACAATTTTGAGGAAGAAGCCCGACGTACTGGAACCAGGCACAAACGCAATATGGCAGTAAGGACTTATTCTTCAGCCGTACACAACAGAACAGATGACCAAGGTACTGTTAGACACAGCTCTAGTCCTAGAGCTTGTGTTACTAATATTCAAGAAACCAATAGTAAATAGGGACAAAATGCTGCTAAGCTGGACAATTTTTTACTGAAGGATGGGTGTTTTAACAATGTAAGTCAGGCAACTGGTTCTGATAGTATTATTAGGGACACTATGCCTGGCTCTTTAAAAGAATTAATTTATGGCTTTGGGAAAAATTTTAAGATGATTAAGGGCATTAAGACTGACAATGCGTATTTGAACAAATGTCTTGCACTGAAAATAGTCCCTAAGGGACTACGTTTTTTTAAAATGCCTATGGGTGTTTGGTTAAACGATCAAGTATGTGATGAATTTGATGCTTTATTCAACAGTTATGGTTTTGATTATATGAAATTATCAACCAAAAAGAATGATGAGAAATTGTGTAAATTGATTGAGAAAGTAGAGAAATTGAACAAAGCTACAACTAATGATTTATTGTTCAAACAATGACAGAAATTATATTTTAAACAGCACATGTTAGCTGATAAGAAAGCTCAGGATATTTTTCAAAAGAAAAACAAAAACATGAATAGGGACATTTTAAATTATAAAGCCAATAGAGTTTATCCCTGGAAGAACGGAATCGGTAGGAAAGAGGACATTAATGAAGAGCGAGGTACATACGGGTCTCACGTACACAATAAGGAGCAACAACATTGGCATGAGAATGTCAGTTTTATGGAGAATGGAAACAAAACCAATGCGGGAATTGGAAAAAAAAATTGGAAGTGAAGGAGGAACAGACAGGGATGGGGACAGAGATATTCCAACAATCAAGGTTGGAGAGAGTACATACGTTAGAGAAGAAAGATGGGACGAACAGTGAATTTGATTCTAACAATTTAAATTATGTTACATTTTTGCATGAGATTAATCCTGATGACATTATCAATAGTAAAGATAACTTTAATATTTTCAATTATACTAGTTTAGTCATTGCGGATGAGCACTTCAAATTATTTTCAAAAGGTATGACGTATACACCCAAGAAGAAATTTCATGTAGTGGACTGTCTTACTGAGATAAAATTATATCTCAGGAAAATTAACTTAGCTATATATTTTAATAACAAACCACTACTGACAGATAAAGAAGAGCTAAAGAAAAAAAGTACTTACATACCCCACTCACCTAAATGTAGCCATCTATGAGAAATTAGTGGCTAAGGAGATATATAGCTTACAGAATGAGGTAAGATATAAAAAAAATGGAAAGCAATTTATCCAAAGATGAAATTAATTTACTACAACAGCTTAAAGAAGACAAAAATATTAGAATAATTAAGCCGGATAAGGGAGGGGGTAGTATTGTACAATGTACATGAATATAACAATAAAATGTACCAAATCCTTCATGAATCAGGGAATTATATCTCAGTGTCAAAAATAAAATAAACATCGGATATAGACGTATTGATATGTTTCTAGAAGAGTTTTTATTAGACGGACGTATAACAAGTGACACTTAGAAGTTTTTGAGTGTTGAGCATCCCACTTTGGCAACAATAGTAGGTGTACCAAAAGTTCACAAAAACATTATGGATCCACCATTTCTTCCCATTATATCAAGAAGCCATTCAAAAACATTTCCACTAGGTACAGCTATCGACAAATGGCTTAAGCATGTTTATGACAAGATTCCATATTTAATCAAGGACTCTTGGGTTTTCCTTGGCAACATAACAACTGATTTGTGGAAAAAATGAATAATATACATCACGGAAGCTGTGATAGATTTATTTTCATGTATCCCTAAGCAAGAAGGACTGGAAAGGATTTGTAATAGTATTAGACGATATTCAAACCAGAAATGGGACCAGATAAATTTAACTAGGGAATTAATGTTGATTGTACTAGAGTATAATTTCATCTATTCTGAAGGAGGACATTACAAACAAACTAGAGGAGTGGCGATGGGAGCTGCATGCGCCCCTATCTTTGCCAACATAGTTATGCTAGACTGGGAAACTGAAAACATTTTTAAGAGCGAATATTACAAGTATATTGGACATTATTCAAGATTCTTGGACGACATTTTTATTTTATGGGATGGTCCAGAACATACTATTGGATTGTTTATTGATTATTTGAACAGTACGACTGATTATTTAAATTTTACATATAGTTATAGTACTGAGGGTATTGCATATTTAGACAGTTACATATCCAGTACAAGTAATGGATTCAAATCTCGAATATATAGGAAGAACACCTTCTCTAATAATTATTTAGAGTACTCTAGTAACCATCCCTACAAAATGAAGAAGAGTATATTTAAAGGACAGTGTATACATGCGTCAAGGATGATGTCTACTTATGGAGAAATGATAGAAGAGATAAATTTATAAAAGAATTATTTAGGTCCAGAGGATACCCTGTAGAATTAGTAAATAACACGAAAAAGTATGTAATTAATGAATGGGGGAATAAATATACATCAGTATTAGGTAAACAACAATTAGACAGGCCTACAGTTGTTACTGGAGATGTTAAATATAATAGAGCTTGTATATTGGAATATACGCCTCAGGCAAAACAAATAAAAGATATACTAAGTAAACATTGGAACATATGTTAGTATTATAGGGATATTTATTAATCTAGATAATTTTTGAGTTACTAAATGGACGATACAGGCACACACAAAAAATGTTTTTATTGAGCATGTCTTTTTAAAGACTGAAATTTTAATTTGGCACCAGAAAGCATATAAAGGAGCTAATTGATTAATTAATTTATTCTGAAGAAGTCCACATTGCAGTGGATGAAAGCACTAAATCTGATAAGTTTTTGGAATATATGCTGCTATACTTTCATTAAACTGGTGGTACCATTGCTTGTCAGTTTGTGTACACTTCCAAGGTATCCTACTAATAGCGTTATTCAGTTAAATAATTCGGCAGTATAGGGTGGACAGGGACCTCCTACAGCACATTGTTGAGCTGTGCTGGACACACCTCAGACACAGAACCAACAGAGGGGAACCCATCCCAGTAGAAACCAAGGTATGTGTAGGCTTAAGAATACTAGCCACAGGTACCTTCCAAAGGCCAACTGGGGATATCATGGGGATCTCACAGACATCAGCATCCAGGGTACTCCACCAGATCCTGGATGCCAAGTCAGCACATGCTGGTAAGCACATATATTTCCTCAACACTCATGAGGCATTGGCCAGCAATATTCATCTCTTCCAACAAATAGCAGAATACCCTGAAGCAGTGGGTGCGATAGACTGCACGCACATACACATAAAAGCACCACCCCATGAGCAGGGCAGAGTCTATATAAACTGCAAGGGCTTCCCCTCCATCAAATGCCAGGTCGTGTGTGATGTCCAGGGCATTATAATGAATGTGTGTGCAGGAATTCCCACCTCTGGCATCTGACATAGCTGTAGCAGAGATTTGCCAGTGGGGACATCCCATACAGACACCTAGTGGGGGATGCCCGTGGCTGATGACACCCATCAGAAATGCACACACACCCAAACAAGAGCTCCATAATGAAGCACACGCACAAGCAAGAATCATAATAGAGCATGTGTTTGGGATGCTCAAGTCATGGTTCTGGTGCCCTGACACATCAGGTGGAGACTTGAAGTACTCACCAGCTACATGTACCCAAATTGTCATTGTATGTACCATGCTACACAACAGGATCCTGTGGAAGCAGCTGCAGCAGGAAGAGTATGGGGCAGGGCCACACAACCCCCTGCCATTGCCAAGGACTGCACAGGCACAGAGGGACTCGGAGGAGGAACAACCTGAGCCTGCCCCAGTAGGCAGAAGGAGGCGTGCTCAGTATGCCATGGCTTTGGCAAAGAGGCAATACATAGCACACCCACTGACACAGTAGGGACCTGGGAAATGACACCTCTTTCTGACTTGCACATACAGTAAAAGGGATACCAAATATGACAGTACCTGTGTTCAACCATGTATAGGGAGTGTACTATGCGCATCTGACATAGGCAGCCCTCCAGCACCATCTGCAAGTCTGGCACACCCTCAAGGTAAGTCAGTCAACCTACCAATTGCCAAATGGAGTAGAATGTGTTGTTACCTAAAGCTGTGGTATGGATGTAAGCATGCAAGGGAATTGGGTGGCTGAATGTTATGGCAGCAGACAGTAGACACCTATAGTGGCACTATGACATCTGTAACACATACTGGAGTCACCATAGTAGCCAGTACTACACAGGGTGACAAAACCCACTGCAGGAAATGTGCTGTGTGACATATGTGTCCATATGACCCACACATGCCAGTCAGGATGGTTCACATACACAACAACACTCTCAGCCAGCAGGACAGATGTAGACAAACCCAAACAGAGCCTGTGCCATGGCCCCAGAATGATGGCTATGGTTAACCCCCCCAGGCCTACACAGAAAGACCACAGCAGGGCAGGCAGTGGGATGTTAGTTCTGAAGGGTAGGAAGTCAGACTATAATATGTAGGGCAACCAAAGCCACAATCTGTAGTACACTGGTATGCCTCTAGTCAATATGATAGTTAGCAATACAGAATGGAATGGAGTACCTGACATAACAATACAGTCATAGCAAATGTATATAAGTTTCATGTGTGCCCCCCACATCCTACATAGTAATGTAATAACAGTCAGGTGTGCCCCCCCAACCCTGTGTAGAAATGTAGAAATAATAAGGTGTGCCCTCCCATCCTACATAGTAATGTAATAACAGTCAGGTGTGCCCCACCCCACTCCTGTGTAGAAATGTAGAAACAGTCAGGTGTGCCCCCTATCCAACATAGTAATATAACAACAGTCAGTTCTGCCCCCCAAACATATGTAGAAATGTAGAAATAGTCAGGTGTGCCCCCATATCCTACATAGTAATGTAATAAAAGTCAGGTGTGCCCCCCCACTCCTGTGTAGAAATTTAGAAACAGTCAGGTGTGCCCACCCCCACCCCCCGCTATGCAGAAATGTAGTAACAGTCAAAGCCAAATGATTGATGGATACCCTGCAGATACAACATGCTACCTGTTGGTGTACAACACAAAGGTCAGCACTGCAGCACAAACTACCTGGACACAATCCACAAATTCAGTACAGGCAGCCATACTGGGCATACTCACACACTTAGAGAAATGAAGGCAATGTCAGTCTACAACATACTGAAAGGTCATACTGGGTATGCTCACACATTTAGGCCATGACTGCAAACACCAGTGGACCAGACATATTGGCAGTTGCAGATGTTAGTGCAGACACTCATCAGTATGCACCCCTCATGCCTTGCACACACAGTGGATAGGACTGCAGACATATATATCAGGACAACACACTATAATAAGCCAAAGGTAGACGTACATAGATGTGTGGAAGAGGGTGACTGTTACAAGGACCCATTCAGGTCTGTCCCACTCAGCACAAAGCCAAAGGGCCCCAAACACATGAGGTGCAGATGTCACTCACTGCAGATACTAGCCACCAGTATCTGTCAGCATTACAGACTATGTGGTGCATGTGTCAGTGGCACAACATGACTGTACAAGGAAGTAGTCATCTAGCAGCTGTATACACGTACCTGTGACATATGAAACTGTGTGTGCCCGCATGTGGTGTGTCAACCCATACATGAATGGGTTATGGCCCATTCACACACCGCCCTCCCCATAGCCCAGCTATGACAAGCCTTCTGAGGTAATCTAATGTGAAATACACCTTTGGGAGAGTTGTAGCCCAGTAATCTCCATGGTGCATCCCATAACTGCATACTGCTGTAGTGTGATAAACTAGTTAGGTAGGAGCTCTAACCCCAGACTTGGCAACTGTGTGTGTGAGCGTGTGTGTTTGTGTGCATGTCTGTCTGTCTCTGACTGTGTATAGAGCAATGCTTTTTAGGGTACTCACACTCCTTACAATTCATATGCTCAACTTTGGCAAGGCTATTGATGTCACCCACCTAGAAATACACCTCTGAGAAGGTTGTAGCCCAGTGATCTCTGTAGTACGTCCTGTAACTGCTGTAGTGTGATAAAGTAGTAAGGTAGGTGTTCTAATCCCAGATATGGCACTATTGTGAGTGTGTGTGTGCGTGTGTGTGTGTGTGTGTGTGTGTGTGTGTGTGTGTGTGTGTGTGTGTGTGTGTCTGTCTGTCTGTCTGTCTGACCCTGTCTGTGTAGAGGGCAATGCTTTTTAGGGCACTCACACTCCTTACAATTGATATACTCAACTTTGGCAAGGCTGCTGATGTCACCCACCTAGAAATACACCTCTGGGAAGACTATAGCCCAGAAATCGCTGTAGTGCATCCTGTAACTGCGTACTGCTGGAGTTTGATTTAGAACTGTGGCAGGGTTCCATCCCACCCATGGCATTTCTGGATGTTTTGTGTGTGTTTCAATTTCTGTGTATGGAGCAATGCATTATAGCCTAGTCACACTCAGTACATTTCAAATGGCCTACTTAGGCAAGCCTTCTGATGTCATTCATTATGAACTACACCATTGAGGAAGGAGTTCTCTAGTAATCCCTGTGGTGGTCCTAAAACAGCTCCATGCTGTAGTGTGATATAGACCCTTGTTAGGGGTTCTATACCCACACATGTTGGTTGCGGATGTTTTGTGTGTGTGTCACTGTCTGTGTAGGGAGCAATGCATATTAGGCTAGTCACTCACAGTACATTTCAAATGCCCTACTTTGACAATCCTGCTGAAGTCATTCATTGTGAAATACACCTTTAGGGAAGGAGTACTCCAGTAATATCCATGGCACGTACTATAACTGCTTAGTACTGTAGTGTAATAAATAGTTAGGTAGGGGTTCTACTCCCAGACATGACGGGTGTGTGTGTTTGTAACTCATATCCTGTGTAGAGGTGGTTGTGAGTGTGTGACACCTGTGCCAATGTGGAGTGGGTTTTGCATATTTCTTATATGGCGGCCCTACTATATATCACAATGTCCACCGTACAGGGATAATAGATGTGAAATAGCTGAGAGGCTGGGGTGCAAAGCCATACCCATGCATGTGACATCAAGGCCAGGCAATCACAGTTTATAACCCCAGTATTACCCAGAACACACATTCAATCCATGTCTCATACACGCACACACACATGCCTAGGCAACAGCCATTATGTGGGTAGTACACTGCATAATGGCCACTGATAGTAACTATGGAGTGATAGCAGTGGGGTACAGAGAGCATGTCACCCTGTCCATCTGTCCAATATGCACATACATGCAGACAGTGCACTTCTCCCATGTACCCCAATGGACATCTGCACCACCTGTGGTGCCATCACGTGACCCACAATGGACATACCATGCCTGACAACATGCCCTGTATGGACAGATGCCACTGACACCAGGGAATGCTGTAAGCTTGCTATCAATGTAGGTGTGGAGTAAACCTGCTGTCCATTACCGGTTCCTGCTACAGGTGGGCAATACTGGCACATCTGATGATAATCTGTGTTCATAACATGGGCCAGACACCCCAGGTACAGTTCCACATGTCACTGTACATGCATGTGGGAGGTGTGCACATCCCAGATATTGTCCATGTCATGGACTAAGGAACACATACATGGCAAGTGATGCACAGCATTGGCCACACACAATAGTCACCCAGGTGACTGGATGGGGGATACAATACCCACCTGTGTGGGCAAATGCAGCAACTACAGCCCTAAGCCACAATGCAGACTATTGTCATGTGGCTTGATGCCAAGGTATACCCATCACCTACCCTTGTATAGCCTGCTGGCACAGTCAATCACCACAAACCTGTGCAGACATGAACCCATACATGTCAGTACTGGCACCCTGTGTGTTTCTGTGTGTGCTGTATGGTGCGTATGTTCACATCCACACTCACTATAACCCCTATTGGCGTACTGAAGCATGCTGTTTGATGTCAGACACCTCCTCATACCCTTTGCCCATGCAACCTCCGTATGACCTGTGTGGTGCATGTGATACCTGTACAGTGATGTGTTGTGGCAATCCCACTACTGATGAGTTGTACTCCTGGCCCTGCCAAGAGTGTCAATGTGTGTGCGTCCCTGTGAGAGTGTGGCTGTGTTGATGCTGGCACCTGTTCATGCGGACAGGCATGTGTACATCACCTACCGTATAGCTACCGTATCCCTGTTGCAGATGTCACTCACCATCATATATATGTTCAGAGTGCTCCATAACAAGTAACGCATGTGGCACATCCAGTAACTGCATCAAGCTGTGATAGCACTACATAGTTGTCAGGGGTTTGATACCCTATGCTAGTAGGTGTGTGCCTCAAACATGCTTCATTGTTACCCTCCCATCCCTCCCTGATATGTCTCTGCCTCTGTCTGCCTCTCCCACTCCCTCTCTGGTAGATGTGGAGACCTACACCTGCTCTGCTTAGGCAGCAGCATGTGTATTTTAAGTGATGCTCATGATCAGCTGATGGCATCTGCCTGAATTGCAGCCCTCCTCTACCTGATTGCATGTAGAACAACTGTGGTAACATTGCCATAGCCAATTGCATGGAAACACACTCCAATATCTAGGAACATCATGGTGGTGTTGACCGTTTTCATTCTCTGTGAGCAGGAACTAGATCTGTTGTTTGGCAAACAGCATCTCAGATGGATTGGAGATTTACCTCTAACAACATACACTGTGGAAACAGGGCAACAAACAGGAGGAGGATGTGCCTGAGTTTGGCAAACAGCATCTCAGATGGATTGGGGATTTACCTCTAACAACATACACTGTGGAAACAGGGCAACAAACAGGAGGTGGATGTGCCTGACATGACTACTGATTGTAAGTGCTGCTATACTCCATTTGGAGTAATGTCAGTTTAACAGTGTGTGCGTGTGGATATGGCTGTCGTACATGTCTCAATACCTGCCATGTCAGTTCCATGTTTATGAGGAATCCACATCTGCAGGGTCATCTGCACAATGGGCAGTGTTGTGCCTTTGGTTTCATGTGTTACCCAGGGAACATCTATCTGTGGACTGCAGGAGGTAGTGTGAGGATTGCAGTCTGTAGATGGTGAAAGCCATGACAGTTACTGACTTCATATTCCTCATAGGACATATATTGCAACAAACCCTGTTGCAACAGTAAATGTATGAGGTTATCACAGCAACATGTCATTATTGGCCCTGTGTATGTGCTTCCAGCCACACCTCTGTCAACCTGTGTACATATGTTGTGCATGACGTGGTGCATATGTGCTGTACACCACACCTCTGTCAACCTGTGTACATGTGTCGTGCATGAAGTGGTGCATATGTGATGTACACCATAATTAGTGTCATCATATCTGATAACAAGCCAGTGATATATCCGACTGCTACATGTTAGGTACAGTAGGGGTTATATTTCATGACATAACCTAGACATTCTGTGGATGTTTATACAGTACTAAGGTCTGTGTACTTACGGTGAATGTCGGCAGTGTGTGTATTGTTAATATGTACTTTAGCCTGTGTACAGACTGTGGTAGATGTCATTGTTCTAGTTCCTCTCCTATCTGATGTTACATGCTGCTCCACTGTATGGTACCATATTGGCATACATGTTTGTAGGGCCATACACACACATGTCCCATACCACAGACAGCCATCAGACCAAACTGTGTAGCAGCCCAGTATATGTAGGGTCAGTCTGTGAGTGGCACATATGAGGATGGTGTAGAACAGATAGACCATATACTGCAATATTATGCTAGCTTACCATATGTGGCTGTGGCTGTGTTCACATTGGTTGTGGTTATGCACTTTCACACAGGTGTATCTTACCCTGTGCTGTGACATGCCTGTTGAACCTACTATATGCATGTACATGTGCATTCCCCCATAGGAGATGTAGGCCAGTGTTGAGCCAGTCTGCCTTTAGCCTGCA
>NC_056726.1:1098597957-1098602957 GCF_019279795.1 Protopterus annectens
GTTTATGAGTTCCATAATGATTCTTTCCATAGCTTTGCAGACCAGGCTGGTCAAGCTTATGGGGCGGTAGTTCCCAAGGTCTGTAGAGGTACCCCCTTTGTGGAGTGGGACCATTGTTGCTGTACGCCAGTGTTCAGGTACATATCCTGTAGTAAGGCTAAGGTTAAATAGCATTTTTATGTGCGGGTTTAGCTCCTCTTGGAGTTCACGTAGCACGTAACCCAGGATACCGTCAAGTCCCATTGATGCTGTGTTTTAGCTTTGTTGAGGGCAGTTCTCACTTGAACATCTGAGATGACAGGGAGATTACATTCAGCTGGGATAAGTATTTCTTCTTTTGGGGGTGAGGGAGGGGAGAAATTTGCACTGAACCTGTCAGCCAGAATGTTGGCAATATCTGTGGGTTCAGTGTATTTTTTGTTGTTGTGAACTAACTCTGAGCATATCTGAGGGTTTCCGCCCAGGTTTCTAACATAGCTGAAGAAGGCTTTGTGGTTATCTTTAGTGTCCTTAGCGATTTTTCTCTCAAAGTTGGCCTTGGATGTTTTTATGAGAGAACGTAGTTTTCTGCTAATGTTGATCAGAGATGTCTTCCCTTTATGGAATTTTGCTCTGATGTGCAGTAGCTTCCTTCTTTTGTTATACAATTTGTTAATGGCTGAGGTCCACCAGACAGGACGCTTGCCTTTGGTGGAGAGGGACTTGGATTTATTTGGGATTGCATGATCCATGCATTCTTGGAGATGTCCATAGAAAGCATTTGTGAAGGATTCAGCATTGTGGGATGTGGTATCCACTGGCCCAGTGGATAAAGAAAACAGCAATCCCAAGTGTTGAACTCCTGACCTTGAACACTACAGTCACAGGAATATACCACTACACCATCTGAGCTACTCTTTCACATAAAAAAAAATTGCACTTTATTAATTTGCTTTTACTGTATTTGTGTTTCCTCCTACTTTATTTTGCTTTTCTTAAAAGTACTCAATTTTATTTATTCTGCTGCATTTATTAATGCTTGGTCAAAGCCTATTGTAACTGTTATTCTAAGTCTTTTGGTTTAAGCAGTTGGGCTTCATACAGGCTGTTTTACATTAAGAAGGTTTGTGATCTGCACTGTTGTGGCAGAACAGGTAGCTTACATCCTTCTAAGCTGGAAATTGCTGACTGAAGCCCCAGTGTCTGCTATTATAATAGTGTATTAGCTCTGGCTTAAGCACTTGGGCTTCAGGCGAGTTATTCTACATTAAGAAGGTTTGTGGTCTGCACTCTTGTAAGAGGAGAGGCTGGATTCTCCCCTTCTGAGCTGGGAATTTCTGGTCACAGGCTTATTGTGACTGCTTATTTAAACTGTTTCTTTCTGAAATTGGTGCACCTTGTTGCTGTAGCATCGACCAGATTTAGGCCTGCTGAATCTAGCTTTGTTTGTATAATTTGGGCACTGATCCAGGCCATCTTTTTTTGGAGAAGGCTCCCCTGCACCCTAGTAAGCAGGGGCGTGCAGTTAGAAGTTGCATGATTGAAGACTGCTGGAACAGGGCTCAGTTTTGAGCTTTTTTCTGATTCATTGGGTAACTTGTTTAAATCAGTTTGTTCATTTTCTATTGTTTGATATATATATATATATATATATATATATATATATATATATATATATATACACACACACACACACACACACACACACACACATATATATATATATATATATATATATATATATATATATATATAAATTGCACTTTATTCATCTGCTTTTACTGTATTTGTGTTTCTTCTTACTTTATTACTGGGGGCATTTACTACAACTCTGATCTGTGATATAGAACAATAAGTATCCTTTTCTGCCATTTTAAACTTTTTTTGAGTGTATCTGCTTTAGTTTCTGAAAAAAAAAAAAAAAATATATATATATATATATATATATATATATATATATATATATATATATATATATATATATATATAATGTACACACTTGTTTCCCGCCTTTCTAAGCTAGTATAGTCCAGTTTTCAGGTTAGTGCTGAATTCAGGGCTGTGTTACAAATCTCTGTGTTTGCCCTTACCTTACTTGGATAGAAGGAAGTTTCTCTGTTCACTGTGAGAGAGGGGAGCTTTGAGCAGCCTATCTGTCCCTGGAGGAGTGATTTCAGCCCAGAAATTAGTAGTTTATTGGCCATTTTCGTCTAATTTCTGTCTCTTTCATTTCCCTGCTATAAATACCGCATTTGCCCATTTTGCGCGCAGGCCAGCGCCGGTTAGCTTGGGTAAAACTATTCCCGGCTCCACAAAGTCTCCACTTCTATTTTTCCCTAGGAACTAGACAAACTTTCAACTTAAGCACTCAAGCCATTCATTTCTCAGCCTGGCACTTGCTCAAAATGTACAGCAAGCACATATAAACCGTAGCACTAGACCCTCCTGTACTGTACAGAAGGACAAAGCTCTCTATACAACCTTACCAGCCATCCAATAAAACAGATCACTGTACCTATCCAGACATGCACAAAGGGCAGTTTCAGATGTACTCTCCAGTCCAACTGGTGAATCTAGGCATTTTTAGGCAATGTTACAACTGCCTCATGTACACAGACAACCCACTCCTCCTACACCAAACACTATTACATGCGACAGAAGCAGTTATACAGCCAAACTAGAGGCTAAGCTCTCTCAACCCAAGACTGGATCAGACAGTCAAGAGGAGAAGGGAAATATTTGCATCACACCACCAGTCTTACATAGACCTATTAAAGCAGCACCAGCAAAAAACACACATAAATACATGGAAACATACTCGGAGGCTCTAAATAAAAATCTGCAAAACCAACAGAAACCTCCAAAGCAAACATCCAAACAACCTCCACCCCCCCCCCCAACACAAACCATGAAACACATACTTCACAAAACCAGTGTGCCATGCAATCACAGCCCTTAAGGCAAAATAACATACCCAACATACTAGTAATAGGTGACTCTATAGTCAGGCACACTGACATCCCACTCACTAGGCTGAATAAGGAGAAGGTTACTGTTAGCTGCCTGTCAGGTGCCAGGATCCACCACATAACACAAGCCCTCAGGTCACTTCAGAACAAGTACAAATATGACTCTGTCATTGTCCATGTTGGTGTGAATGACCTGAGCAGTACCTACCTGGACTACATGAAAAGAGACATGGAAGAGCTATCTGATCACATAGCCCAGGCTGGTATGACCCTGACCCTGAGTAGCATCCTGCCCTCACCAAGAATGATACCACGGTATAAAGAAAAAACTCTCAATTTCAACAATTGACTAAGTTTCTGGTGTCATTCAAAGGGGATCTATTGTCTGTCTGCCTGGGATGACATGCTCGACAAGCCACGCCGCTTCGCTAGAGACGGCTTGCACCTGTCATCCTTAGGCTTTTGAATACTTGCCAAGGCTCTTGCCACCCCCATAGTGCCTTTTTTAGGCAAGGCTCAAAAGACAAACCCACCGCCGTAAATAGCACAAGTAACAAAAAACTGAGGGTAATGCTACTTAATGCCAGAAGTATAAACCTAAAAATGAATGCACTCAAGACACTCCTCAGTATGGAGAAAACTGATATATGTGCAGTAACAGAAACCTGGTTTAAGGCTCCAGAGAGCACCCCAGCACTACCAGGCTACAACTCATACCATACATTTTGGCCACAGAACCCAAACCAAAATACAAAAGGCGAGGGTATATCCATATTCATCAAGGATATCCACACCTTGAGGTTAGTGGCACAGCACAATGCTTCAGAGATCATCCATGTGCAACTAACAATGGGTAAAACTGCAATTCAAATTGTAGCTTGCTACAGATCACCCACATGCCCCAGGACCATCATTCCGCATTTCTGGAAACATTGGTAAACATAAAGGTCCTACCAAACACCATAATATTGGGTGATTTCAATTACTCAAACATTAACTGGGAGAACCACTCAAGTACTAACTCCCTTGCCCAACTTTTCCTAGAATTTATAAACTCAAATGCCCTGGTTCAACTGGTCAAAATCCTTACCAGAGATGACAACATATTGGACCTGGTCATCACCAACATGGGTGACCGATGTTCCACACCAGAAGTGAACCCCTCACTGGTTAGATCTGACCATAAACAAATCACTTTGGAAATCCATATTCCGCCCCCACCCCTGGACAAGAAAGCCACCGTGAAAAACTTTTCAAAAGCAAACTTCACGTTACTTAAGACCAAGGTGGAAAGTTTCAAAGCCCCCATGCTGAAGGATAACACTGTCCAAACTGCATAATCCTTTTCCTAATGCATTCTACGGGAACTACAAGAATGCATGGCTCATGCCATCCCAAGCAAAACCAACACTCACTCCTCCAAGAAAAGGAAACCAGTCTGGTGACTCCTGCCATAAACAAGCTACACAATAGAAGGAGAAAACTAGTACAGAAAAGAGTAAAATCCCAAGAAGGGAAGACATCCCTGATCAGTATCAGCAGGAAACTACATTCCCTCATAAAATCATCCAAGGCGAGCTTCGAAAGAAAAATTGCCAAGGACTCCAAAGATAACTACAAGGGATTCTTTAGCTAGGTCAAGAATCTAAGTGGCAATGCACAGATCTGCTCGGAGTTAGTGCAGAATGGCACAAAATACACTGAAATGACCAATATTGCCAACATCCTGGCAGACAGGTTCAGTGCAAACTTCACCGCCTCTCACCCTCAAAAGGGCCCATATCCATACCAGAAAAATTTAGAGTCCCTGAAATCACAGACACTCAGGTTAAAACAGCCCTCTCCAAAGCCAAAAACACATCATCAATGGGACCAGATAGTGTCCCAGGCTGTGTCCTACACAAGCTCAAAGACGAGCTAACCCCTCAGCTAAACACACTGTTCAAACTGAGCCTCTCCACAAGTTACATACCCATAGAGTGGCACACAGCAATGGTTATTCCCCTCCACAAAGCTGGAGCCACAACAGACCCTGGGAACTATCACCCTATA
>NC_056726.1:1098607957-1098617005 GCF_019279795.1 Protopterus annectens
CAGTCTCACATAGTCCTTCCACAACTGCAGACCAAAACACATAAACACACAAAAACATACTCGGAGGCTCTAAATAAAAATCTGCTGAAACAGCAGAGACCTCCAAAGCAGACACCCAAGCGACCGCTACCCCGAAACAAAACACAGGCAACACATAGCTTACAAAGTCAATGTGCCAAACAGCCACAGCCCTTAAGGCTTAACAACATACCTGATACACTTGTAATAGGTTCTATAGTCAGACACACTGACGTCCCGCTCACCAGGCTGAACAAAGAAAAGGTCACAGTGAGCTGCCTATCGGGTGCTAGAATCCGCCACATAACACAAGCACTCAGGTCACTCCAAAGCAAGTACAAATATGACTCAGTCATTGTCCATGCTGGTGTGAATAACCTGAGATGTACCTCCCTGGACTACATGAAAAGAGACATGGAGGAGCTCTCTGATCATGTAGCCCAGGCCGGTATGACCCTGACCTTGAGCAGCATCTTACCCTCACCAAGAATGATGCCTTAGTATAAAGACAAAATGATCAATTTCAACAATTGGCTTATGTATTGGTGTCATTCAAAGGGGATCCAGTATCTGTCTGCCTGGGATGACATGCTCGACAAGCCACATTGCTTCGCAAGGGACGGCTTGCACCTGTCACCCCTGGGCTTTCGGATACTGGCAAAGGCTCTTGCCACCCCCATAGTGCCTTTTTTAGGCAAGGCTCAAAAGACAAACCCACCTCCTTAGACAACACAAGTAGAACGAAACTAAGGGTAATGCTGCTCAATGCCAGAAATCTAAACCTCAAGATGCAAGCTCTCAAAGCCCTCCTCAGTATGGAGAACATCGATGTCTGTGAAGTGACAGAAACCCGGTTCAGGGCTCCCGAGAGCACCCCAGCACTACCAGGTTTTACCTCATATCATGCTTTTCAGCCCCAAAACTCAGACCAAACCACAAAAGGAGGGGGAGTATCCAAATTCATCAAGGACACCCACACCTCCAGGTTAGTGGCATTGCATGAAGCATCGGAGACCATCCATGTGCAACTAACAGTGGGCAAAACTGCCTTCCAGTTTGTAGCATGCTACAGACCACCCTCTCAAACTCAGGAACCCCACTCAGCCTTCCTGAAGACACTGGAGAATATGAAGGTCTCTAAAACACCATCATATTGGAGGGACTTCAACTATCCAAACATAGACTGGGAGCACTACTCAAGCCCCAACACCCTAGCCCAGAGATTCCTAGAATTCATAAACTCAAATGCTATGGAACAATTGGTCACCACTCCCACAAGAGGGGAAAACATACTAGATCTGATCATCACCAACATGGGGACACAATGTTCCATACCAAAAGTATACCCCTCAACCTTGGGGTTGGGAGGGTGGCCTAATCGTTGGTTTGTTTGCCTTACAAACACAAGGTGGTGGTTTGAGTGAGTCTCGGATAGGATAATTGGCTAAGCTCAAAATGCTAAGGCAGTAGCTTAAGTACTAATCTATGAATCTATGAATGGTAACATTGGACCATAAATTAATCTCACTAGAAATCCACATCCCACCCCCACCCCCAGCACAAAAGACCACAGTGAACAACTTCTCAAAAGCTAACTTCACACTTCTTAAAACCAAAGTGGAATCCTTCAAGGCCCCCAGGCCAGTGGAAAACATGGTCCCATCTGCTGAATCCTTTATAAACACATTCTATGGACACCTTCAGTAATGCATGGATCATGCAATCCCAAATAAAACCAAGACCCATTCCCCCAAAGGCAGGCATCCTGTCTGATAGACCCCAGCCATAAATAAGCTATACTACAGAAGGAGGAAGCTACTACATGAACGAGCAAAATCCCTAAAAGGTAAGGCATCTCTGATCAGTACTAGCAAAAAACTATGACCACTCATAAAATTATCCATGGCTACTTTTGAGAGAAAAATTGCACAAGCAACAAAAGATAATCATAAGGCTTTGTTTAGTTATGTTAGAAACCTGGGTGGCAACTCCCAGATATGCTCAGAGTTAGTTCATAATAACAAAAAATACACTGTACCCTCAGACATTGCCAACATCCTGGCAGACAGGTTCAGTGCAAACTTCTCCCCCCCTCAAAAGGACAATATCTATCCCAGTAGAGTGTTGCCTCCCTGACATCTCAGATGCCCAGGTGAGAGCCGCCCTCTCCAAAGCAAAAAACACAGCATCAATGGGACCGGATGGTGTCCCGGCCTATGGGCTACATGAACTCCAAGAATAGCTATACCCTCACATAAATCTGCTATTCAATCTTAGCCTTACTACAGGACATGTACCCAAAGAATGGCGTACAGCAACAGTTGTCCCACTCCACAAAGGAGGCGCCTCTATGGACCCTGGAAACTACCGCCCCATAAGCCTGACTAGCCTGGTCTGCAAAGCTATGGAGAGGATCATTATGGAGCTCAAAAACAAAGACATTGGGGACCTACAGACACTGGATCCTACCCAGTTCAGCTTTGTCAAGGGCAGATCCTGCCTCCCCAACCTGGTAGATTTCTTTGAAACAGTCACCAAGGCCATTGATGAGGGTAAGGTGGTCCATACAACCTACCTAGACCTTGCAAAAGCCTTTGACACAATACCCCACTCGGGCATTGTAGACAAACTCTCCAGCCTAAATATAAACCCCTATGTCATAAGATGGGTTGCAAACTGGTTCAAGGACAGAACCCACATGGTCAGAATTGCTGGAGCCATGTCAGACTCTAAACCAGATACAAGTGGCATCCCACAGGGCTCAGGCCTGGGACCTCTCTTATTCGGAATATATTTTTCTGAGGTACAGGCTAACACGGGAGGACTGTGGCTGACCAAGTTCGCAGATGACTGCAAACTGGGTGCCATAATTGACTCTCCAGCTGACACAAGCGTACTCCAAAAGGGTCTCATAGAGATGGAAAACTGGTGCCAGAGCCATGGCCTTAAACTAAACACCAAAAAGTGTATAGTTATACCCTTTGGCAAAAACAAAGTGCCCACAAATTACCACATAGGAGGTAATCCATTGAGTACAGAAGAAGTAATTAGGGACCTGGGGACCCAAGTTGATAGTAACCTCTCCTTTGACAACCACATTGCAAAAGTGGTTAGAAAGACCTTCTATATAGCCCACCTTATCATGAAAGGATTCACATCTAGATCAAGGGAGGTCATTGTGCCCCTTTACTCATCCCTCATCAGGCCAATAATTGAGTACAATGACCCATTTGGGATGTACCTTACCCGACACCTGCAGCAACTAGAAAGACCCCAAAAGTACCTCACTAAGAGGATCATGGTACTCAAACAGATGTCATACGCTGCTCAGCTAAAGAAACTCCAGCTCTACTCAGTTGCATACCGCCTACTCAGAGGCGATCTATGCCTGACGTACAAAGCCATGTCCAACCCGGAATTAATGGAGATGCTCCACCTCAGAAAATCCAAATCCCTTAGAGCTAAACGATTGAGTGACTTGAACCTCAGCACAGAAATAAATAGGACATGCTGGAGGAGCAGATTCATAATGCAGAGGCTCTCTTCACTCTGGAATAGAATCCCAGTCCATGTTAGGCAGAGCCCCTCACTGACTCTCTTAAAGAAAAATATTGACGAGTGGATTGGAGATCGTAGGTTTACCACGGGGATCACTTCTGTGTCATTACTAGATAGAGGCACAGTAAACACAACCTTAAAAAGGGCACAGTAAACTCATTCCAAGGGGTGGCAAAAGCCAAACACATTGGCTAGGCTTGTAAATGTCCTAGGGCAGATAGCCTAGTATGAACCTATGAACCTATGTTCACAAGGTGTAATGTAGGGTAATGTACATCCACATACCTTAAGGCAGCTTACTACTGGTAGTGCTCACATGTTGTAACACCATAGGATACCAGCAGTAGGCCAGCAATGTTCACAAGGTGAAATGTATGGTAATGTACATCCACATACCTTAAGGCAGCTTACTACTGGTAGTCCTCACATGTTGTAACACCCATGGATACCAGCAGTAGGACAGCAATGTTCACAAGGTGAAATGTATGGTAATGTAAATCCGCATACCTTAAGGCAGCTTAGTACTGGTAGTCCTCACATGTTGTAATACCATAGGATACCAGCAGTAGGCCAGCAATGTTCACAAGGTGAAATGTATGGTGATTTATATCCGCATACCTTAAGGCAGCTTACTATTGGTAGTCCTCACATGTTGTAATACCCTGGGATACCAGCAGGAGGCCAGCAATGTTCACAAGGTGAAATGTATGGTAATGTACATCCGCATACCTTAAGGCAGCTTACTACTGGTAGTCCTCACATGTTGTAACACCCATGGATACCAGCAGTAGGCCAGCAATGTTCACAAGGTGAAATGTATGGTAATGTACATCCGCATACCTTAAGGCAGCTTACTACTGGTAGTCCTCACATGTTGTAACACCCATGGATACCAGCAGTAGGCCAGCAATGTTCACAAGGTGAAATGTATGGTAATGTACATCCGCATACCTTAAGGCAGCTTAGTACTGGTAGTCCTCACATGTTGTAATACCATAGGATACCAGCAGTAGGCCAGCAATGTTCACAAGGTGAAATGTATGGTGATTTATATCCGCATACCTTAAGGCAGCTTACTATTGGTAGTCCTCACATGTTGTAATACCCTGGGATACCAGCAGGAGGCCAGCAATGTTCACAAGGTGAAATGTATGGTAATGTACATCCGCATACCTTAAGGCAGCTTACTACTGGTAGTCCTCACATGTTGTAACACCCATGGATACCAGCAGTAGGCCAGCAATGTTCACAAGGTGAAATGTATGGTAATGTACATCCTCATACCTTAAGGCAGCTTACTACTGGTAGTCCTCACATGTTGTAACACCCATGGATACTAGCAGTAGGCCAGCAGTGTTCACAAGATGAAATGTATGGTAATGTACATCCGCATACCTTAAGGCAGCTTGCTACTGGTAGTCCTCACATGTTGTAACACCCATGGATACCAGCAGTAGGCCAGCAATGTTCACAAGGTGAAATGTATGGTAATGTACATCTGCATACCTTAAGGCAGCTTACTACTTGTAGTCCTCACATGTTGTAATACCATAGGACACCAGCAGTAGGCCAGCAATGTTCACAAGGTGCAATGTATGGTAATGTACATCCGCATACCTTAAGGCAGCTTACTACTGGTAGTCCTCACATGTTGTAACACCATAGGATACCAGCAGTAGGCCAGCAATGTTCACAAGGTGAAATGTATGGTAATGTACATCTGAATACCTTAAGATAGCTTAATACTGATAGTCCTCACATGTTGTAACACCCTAGCATACCAGCAGTAGGCCAGCAATGTCTATCCTTTTGTTCTCCCTGGTATAAAAATCACATAGCACGGTTTTTGAGCTTGTATACAGCTAAGCAAAACTCCTCGTGGTGCCCTGCAAAGTCCTACAAGCAGCTGAGAGAAAAAGAGAGACTTTGGAAGTGTTTAAGTATTGATTCTTTTTTGTTGTATCCCTGAAACGCTAATTCCGCCGAAAACGCGGTTATTCAGTGCTTCTGTGGAACCCTACTGATATCTGCATCTCTTACTGTACTTAAAATTCATTGTTGCACTTTAAAAAGTTACTGTTTGTCGTTTTTGCCTGTATATCTGTAACATAGTTGTAGGCTACACACTCAAGTGCTCTAGCCTCCTCAGTGTATTTAGAGTTATTTAAGTTGCTGCGTTTCTGTTATCTGTGAAAAAAGAAAAAAATAGAAAAAAATAATCTCCCTTCTTTCCCACCTTTCTGTACTAGTCTAGTCCGGTTTTCAGGCTTTGCTGAATCCAGGACTGTGGTTAAGGTTCCTGTGTTGCCAATATCATTCTTGAATAGTTAGGTGGCTTCCTTGTTCACTGTGAGAGAGGGAACTCTGAGCAGCCTATCTGTCCCTGTACGAGTGGTCCCAGCCCAGCAACCTGTAGCTCATTGCCCATTTTGGGCGAATTTCTATCCTTTTGTTCGCCCTGGTACAAAAATCGCTTAGCGTGGCTTTGCCTGATTTTATGCATCGGGCAGTGCTGGTTAATCGGGTTTAAACTATTCCCAGCTCCACAAAGTCTACTCTTCACTTTTTCCCTTGGAACTGCTCTAACTCTCAAATTAAACACTCTATTCTAAATCTAAAACCCTGCACTTGCTCATATAAGCAATTTCTATAATTTAAGCACTAATAATCTAAATAAGCACTAGATCCTCATATACTCCCCTTGAGTACTTTATCCCCTATTGGTCCTTTCTGATTCAGTTGAAAAGGAGTTCCCTATAATATTCTAGCATGTCCAAAGGTCAGTTACTGGTTTCCTCTCCAGTCCAGCTGGTGAATCTTGGAATCTTAAGGCAATGTTACAACTTCCTCATGTACACAGACAACCCTCTCCTCCTCCCAACAAGTACAAATATATGTGAGAGATGCAACAATATTGCCAAACTGGAGGCTGAGCTGTCTCAATTCAGTACTGGCATAACCAGTCAGGAGGGGAAGGTAACCACAAATCCAGTCTCACATAGTCCTACCACAAATGCAGACCAAAACACATAAACACGCAAAAACATACTCAGAGGCTCTAAATAAAAATCTGCTGAAACAGCAGAGATCTCCAAAGCAGACACCCAAGCGACCGCTACCCCAAAACAAAACACAGGCAACACATAGCTTACAAAGTCAATGTGCCAAACAGCCACAGCCCTTAAGGCTTAACAACATACCTGATACACTTGTAATAGGTGACTCTGTAGTCAGACACACTGACGTCCCGCTCACCAGGCTGAACAAAGAAAAGGTCACAGTGAGCTGCCTATCGGGTGCTAGAATCCGCCACATAACACAAGCACTCAGGTCACTCCAAAGCAAGTACAAATATGACTCAGTCATTGTCCATGCTGGTGTGAATAACCTCAGATGTACCTCCCTGGACTACATGAAAAGAGAAATAGAGGAGCTCTCTGATCATGTAGCCCAGGCCGGTATGACCCTGACCTTGAGCAGCATCTTACCCTCACCAAGAATGATGCCTTGGTATAAAGACAAAATGATCAATTTCAACAATTGGCTTAAGTATTGGTGTCATTCAAAGGGGATCCAGTATCTGTCTGCCTGGGATGACATGCTCGACAAGCCACGTTGCTTCGCAAGGGACGGCTCTCACCTGTCACCCCTGGGCTTTCAGATATTGGCAAAGGCTCTTGCCACCCCCATAGTGCCTTTTTTAGGCAAGGTTCAAAAGACAAACCCACCTCCTTAGACAACACAAGTAGAACGAAACTAAGGGTAATGCTGCTCAACGCCAGAAATCTAAACCTCAAGATGCAAGCTCTCGAAGCCCTCCTCAGTATGGAGAACATCGATTTCTGGGCAGTGAAAGAAACCTGGTTCAGGGCTCCCGAGAACACCCCAGCACTACCAGGTTTTACCTCATATCATGCTTTTCAGCCCCAAAATTCAGACCAAACCACAAACGGAGGGGAGTATCCATATTCATCAAGGATACCCACACCTCCAGGTTAGTGGCATTACACGAAGCATCGTAGACCATCCATGTGCAACTAACAGTGGGCAAAACTGCCTTCCAGTTTGTAGCATGCTACAGACCACCCTCTCAAACTCAGGAACCCCACTTGGCCTTCCTGAAGACAGTGGAAAATATGAAGGTCTCTCCAAACACCATCATATTGGGGGGACTTCAACTATCCAAACAGAGACTGGGAGCATTACTCAAGCCCCAACACCCTAGCCCAGAGGTTCCTAGAATTCATAAACTCAAATGCTATGGAACAATTGGTCACCACTCCCACAAGAGGGGAAAACATACTAGATCTGATCATCACCAACATGGGGACACAATGTTCCATACCAGAAGTATACCCCTCAATGGTAAGATCGGACCATAAATTAATCTCACTAGAAATCCACATCCCACCCCCACCCACAGCACAAAAGACCACAGTAAAGAACTTCTCAAAAGCTAACTTCACACTTCTTAAAACCAAAGTGGAATCTTTCAAGGCCCCCAGGCCAGTGGAAAACATGGCCCCATCTGCTGAATCCTTTATAAACACATTCTATGGACACCTTCAGTAATGCATGGATCATGCAATCCCAAATAAAACCAAGACCCATTCCCCCAAAGGCAGGCATCCTGTCTGATAGACTCCAGCCATAAATAAGCTATACTACAGAAGGAGGAAGCTACTACATGATAGAGCAAAATCCCTAAAAGGTAAGGCATCTCTGATCAGTACTAGCAAAAAACTACGACCACTCATAAAATCATCCATGGCTACTTTTGAGAGAAAAATTGCACAAGCAACAAAAGATAATCATAAAGCTTTCTTTAGTTATGTTAGAAACCTGGGTGGCAACTCCCAGATATGCTCAGAGTTAGTTCATAATAACAAAAAATACACTGAACCCTCAGACATTGCCAACATCCTGGCAGACAGGTTCAGTGCAAACTTCTCCCCCCCCCAAAAGGACAATATCTATCCCAGTAGAGTGTTGCCTCCCTGACATCTCAGATGCCCAGGTGAGAGCCGCCTTCTCCAAAGCAAAAAACACAGCATCAATGGGACCGGATGGTGTCCCGGGCTACGTGCTACATGAACTCCAAGAATAGCTATACCCTCACATAAATCTGCTATTCAATCTTAGCCTTACTACAGGACATGTACCCAAAGAATGGCGTACAGCAACAGTTGTTCCACTACACAAAGGAGGCGCCTCCATGGACCCTAGAAACTACCGCCCCATAAGCCTGACTAGCCTGGTCTGCAAAGCTATGGAGAGGATCATTATGGAGCTCATAAACAAAGACATTGGGGACCTACAGACACTGGATCCTACCCAGTTCAGCTTTGTCAAGGGCAGATCCTGCCTCCCCAACCTGGTAGATTTCTTTGAAACAGTCACCAAGGCCATTGATGAGGGTAAGGTGGTCCATACAGCCTTAAAACCCGACCTTGGGGGAAAAAAAAGCCCCCC